>NC_135433.1:33448603-33548603 GCF_051991255.1 Vanacampus margaritifer
CCTACTTGGGTTAAAAACCTTTTCAAATACGGCGATATCTCCCGACAGTTCTCGTGTACAACTTGGAGCGTGTCATGTGTGTTATCGATTATCGTTTTTTGTTGTTAATGTTGCAAATGTTAATATCAATCGTTGGGTTAAAATATTAAAGCTAAAGCCAGGCGGTAAGAAGCCTGCAACGCTTTCAGACGTTCGACATAGTGGCTTGACCCAGCAGGCGAAAATGGGCTGCCTGTAACTACTGTTATTTTCAAAGCGCCGCGTTTATTTCATCTTCATGTACCCTCCTGGCGTGTATATGGTTATCTCGTATGCGATTCTTAACGCCGCACCAATAAATAACACATATGCGCTTCTAAGCACAAGCAAGGAGTATTAGCGGTAGCAAAAACCGCCACATCGGTGACTAACCTATTTTTCCGAAAAGCAGCAAACACCCGGTGTATGTCCCCTCTTGATTTGCGGATAAGATCCGGTTACGTTGGACGGTTTCGCCGTAAAACGGAGTCACATATCCTTGCCGACCCGAGCGATGAGAGGAAAATGTAAAATAGCAAGGCCCTGGAAGTTTGTTCTGCAGCCAAGTACCAGTCATAACAACAGAGTGAGCGCCCATCCCCCACTACACTGCTCATTTGTGCATGTGCGGTCACCACTAGTCAGGATTAATGACACCCCACCCCCTATCCTCACCCCATATCCTCACCCCCTATCCTTTCCTCAGCCATTCAGACTGGGAAAGTCAACAACAAGCTTACATCATCATTGCGATCTCTGCTCTACACAGATTTTTTTATTTGATTTTGTTTGCGGCTAGATACATAAACCATATTCACATTAATTCATCCAAGGTCCTGAAATGAAGAAGATAGCCTGGCCATATTTATGCTGCTCACAGATAACCATTTATATATTACAAAAGTATTTGTTTATATAACAATCCTCCTCCGCATCATCCATCCATTTTCTTCAGATTTTTGGGGTCGGGTCCCTAGGGTAGTGGCCTATAATGGGAAGCCCAGACTTGCCTCCCCCTAGCTATTTCATCCAACTCTTTCAGGATTATCACAAGGTGTTCCCAGCCAAGATAGTCTCTACTCTCTCCAGAGTGTCTTGGGTTTTCCCCACGGTCTCCTACCAGTAGAACACCTCAAAATACGGGCATCCACGAGGTATCCTAACCAAATACCCAAGCCCCCTGAGCCCCTCCCGGATGACCAAGCTTCTCACCCATGATCTCTAGGGGAGAGCCTGGACACCCGAAAGACAAAATTCATTCCTGGCTTTTGTACCCGTGATCGTGTTTTTTCCTGTCATGCTGACTTGCTCATAACCATACAGCAGGTGAGGATGGGAACGTAGATCAAGACCTCCGCCGAATGGCTCAGGTCTTTCTTCACCATGAGAGACGGTGTGCAGTGATGCAGACACTCCTGTGGTTCTTCACTCCATTTTTCTTAATGTTGTGAACTACACCCCAAGATATTTGAACTCCTCCAGTAGATGCAGGATCTCATCTCTGACTCAGAGGAAGCATCCAACCCTTTTCTGACTGAGGACCATGGCCTCAGGCTTGGAGGTGCTGGTTCTCATCTTAACTGCTTCACACTTGAATGCCTACTTCTCCAGTGGTAGTTGAAGATCGCAACATATAGAAGCCAAAAGAACTACATCATCTACAAAATGCAGAGATACAGTAGTAAATCCAGCTAACCGCAGTCCCTCAATGCCTCAGCTGTGCCTAGAAATTCTGTCCATAGAGGTTATGAACAGAAGTGTGACAAAGGGCAGTCTTTGTCCAACCTTCACTGGAAATTAATCCGACTTACTGCCAATAATTTGGACCAAATTCTGGCACGGGTTGTACAGGAATAGTACAACTGCCCACATGACTGACTACCTAAAACGCCTTCTCTATACCCACAAAGCACATTGTCGAGCACAGGGTGAATTCCCATGCACCTTCCTTGATCCTGCTGACCACAATGAAAACCCCACTGCTCTCCCTGAATCTGAAAGTTGACTTCCTGACACAGCCTCCTCTCCAAAGCCTCTGGATAGACCTTTACAGGGAGGCTAAACAGAGTGATTCCCTGCATTGGAACACACGCTCCGGTCTCCCTTTTTACGCCAATCTGCCAATCCAGAGGTACTGCCCCAGATGTCCATGCAATGTTGCACAGGAATGTCAACCAAGGCTGTCTCACAAAATAAAAGAACCTTTAGAATCTTCAGGCAGATCTGATCCAGCTCTGGGGCCCTACCACTTAGGAGCTTTTCAACCACCCCACACCAACTTCAACTTTCTTTGAAACCTTTAAAAGAGGGTGCTGGCCGTTGATTTAGCGGCCTGGGCTTTTAGTTTCATTCTCAACTTCAAAACTGGTAATTTGGTGGTAGTGTAGGTTCAAAACTTTAAGCAGGTGTGGCTTGTACGGCGCAGGATCACCACTGTTGTACCAGGTCGGTCCGTCCACAGCACTGGAGCCAATATAACACCAGGTGGTGATTGGTTGACAGCTCCATCCCGCTCTTCACCCAAGTGTCTAAGGCATGTAGCCACAACTCCAATTACATTGTTGGATTAGGCCTCTTAATGATGTGTGTAGCCACAAACAATGGCCAAGATACATTCCTCCACCGTTAGGCTATTCTCTCCACATAGTATGCCTCTCGGTCCTCGAGGGCCGGAGTCCAGCAGGTTTTGGATGTTTCCCTGCTCCAACGCCGCTGACTCCGATCGACAGGATTGTTATCAGGCCTATACAGAGCTTGCTGATGAGCTGATCATATATCAACTGTGTTGGAGAAGGGAAACATCCAAAACATATAGAACTCCGGCCCTCGAGGACCAAGTTTGCCCATCTCTGATACCTGCTCAACGCCCTTTACTGTGGCCAACTGATGAGTGGAAGAGAGTCCAACGACTTTCAAGGGGACTGGTTGCAATCAAAAGCCCAAGCTATGAATTCAGGCGAGCCAAAACTATATCTAGTCAGAACCTCTCGCATTGGTACACCAGTTCAGGATTTTGTCCTGCCAGACAGATGTCAGTCCAAGTCCCTAGAGTCAGCTTCTGTAGCTGGGAATTGGACTGCCAAGGTTGACATCTCTTATAAAAAGAATTGGGGTACCGAGCTTCAGAAATCTGTCATTATTTTAACCTGTATCACACTGCAAGTATTTTAGGAGTGATTCATCTCAGCTCTGCAGACCGAAGCTGCCACCCTGCCTCTGCCCTCTCCTATGACAGATGATGCCATAGTATAAAATACCACATTTTCAGGTCTTGCAATGTTGCACCTGCAGCAACATTTTTAGAACATTCCAGATTCATATCATCTTCTTGCAAGTAATAGTTTTTAAGGTTCTTTTTATGCAACAGAAAACAAAAACTTAATCTACCTATTGTTGCCTTCATCAAAATTGCTGCTAATATGTTATACCGTATAGGGATAAACAGGTCATGGGTAAGGATAGAAAATGTCAGTATTAGTACAGTATTTGTAGCTTGTATACAGTACAGTATAATAGATGTCTTATCAAGTGATGGATTTGGTTGAAGCAGGAGTACTGCAGTTACAGCCTCTGAGCCGTCTGATCCTTCCTCCCACTCAATTATTGCAGCACTCATCTGTTTTTTTTTTTTTGTTTTTTTTAAATCTGCAACTCCCAGTCTCCCACATCTTAAGCCACATCCGCAGGAATAAAATAATTATGTGTAATTGGGCATCACAGCACGTCATAATTTTCTCGCACAGATGTAAAAACTGTGAACACTCTTTATAGCATCGTTTTTGGCAATCATGGATTTGGATACACAATACCCAAATAATGCATTCCAGATTTATTGCTGTTTGGTTCAAGTATGGGTGGTTTCCCATATGGTGCCTCTGCTTCTCTCTCTCATCGAGCCAGGAGCAATGAAAATGCATGCGCCGCATTCCCACTGTGTGCGGGTGTTTCCCACCAATGATATGAGGAGAATTCCTTCCAAAGGTTTTACGCAATCTATGATTTACTTTATGCGCAATCGAATTCCCTAAATACTATTCATCCAGTCTTAATAGAAAATAGTGAAAAATTACATTCTATTATTGTAGATCAATTGCCTCAGAATTAGACCTGAGTGCTCATTCTAGCTGTAAATGTGACTAACAAAAGTACAGCTGTGTCTGTGTGGGGGGAGGGAGTGAATCTGCAGGACAATAACACAAGGTTGCTAGGGATATAAGCATAGCAACAATGCTGATAAATATGAGGTGGACCTGTTGACATTGTATTGCCTTGGATACAGCAGTAGTGGCAGCGTGCTTCATCCAGCATCTTAGAAACTGCAGCTTTGCTTTGATTCCATTTTTGTGGCTAAATGCAAATTGAGGGTGCATATTGTTGTTTGTCAAGATTAGAAAATAGCAAATATGAGACTAGTATGAATACAACAGGGAGCCCCAACTTTCCCCATTAAAATCTCTAGAGCTTGATAAACAAAATGGCGGTGAGATTGCATGGATTTACAAATATGAATCCATGCCTTAACAAAGGATAGGTAAACATTTTCCGCATTCCAAGTGTATTGAGACAGTGAAACTAAAAACTAACAGGGAAATGGAGCAGTGAAAAGAACTGCATGTCGCTTGTAATGCATGCTCAGCAAGAGCTATTTTTAGATCTTGTGAAACAAAGACACAGAATTGCCTTTCTTCCCCTTTAATCTAATTTCACCTACAAATGTAGCATTCAAGGGTAGCCTACAACCATTGTTGCTATGTTTAGATTAGAACATGAAGCATAAATGACTGTCCTATCTATCAGTGAATACTTTTCTGTTCATGTTTGCCAAGTGTCTTTTTTTTGCTGCTGCGGGTTTGCTATTTTTCCATGGCTAAATCCAGGCCTGGGTGTAATTGAATGGCACCGAGTAGTACAATACAGTTCTGTTCTCTTTGCTCATCTGCTAGAGGGGCAGTGCAAGGAGAACATACAAACCTCGTCAAATGTGATCTGCTGTATGGCTGCTGCTACAAGTGACAGACTCTAAAAACAAAGAGGCGATTAACAAAGATTGTAGCCAAGATTGTTGAAAAAAAAAAAACTACAATTTTTTTCCCACCTAGTTTTGTGAGGAACTGAAGCCGATCCTAGCCAACGTTTTATGAGAGGTGGTGTACACCCTGGAGTGGTCGTCTGCCCAGAACAACCTTCAAATAAATTAAAGGTGAACTCCAAGGTCAAGGTACATGAGCATCTGAACATATCATCCTTTGTCATTTGAAATGAAATGCACTTCACTATTCGGAAGTTGCCTTTTCTTAGCCATGATTGAAACCATATTGAGCGTTTTGAACTTTTTTTTTTAACCTCATCTCTGAAATGCGTATTATTGAAAAGATAGATCGAATCAAATATTTGTATATTGTAAGGAATGTGTGATCTGTTAATCGGCTATTGTTCTCATGAGGAGACACCCATACATGCAGTTGTGAGCTTGTTTATGTTTACTGAGGTTGGAGAGACACCTTGTGGCACAAAATGGTAACATCTTGCTTTTATGCTGCCTGAGTATAGTACTCAGTCTTTCTTTCTTTCTTTCTTTCTTTCTTTCTTTCTTTCTTTCTTTCTTTCTTTCTTTCTTTCTTTCTTTCTTTCTTTCTTTCTTTCTTTCTTTCTTTCTTTCTTTCTTTCTTTCTTTCTTTATTAGGATCCCCATTAGCCTCCACAAAGTGGTCGCTAGTCTTCCGGGGGTCCTCAAATAATTCAACAAAAACATACAGAGTTTAAAATGACTCTATGCAGTAAAAATAAAAACACTAAACAAAAACTGTATTAAACAGATAAAGTAAGTAGAAACAGACAAACAACAACACACAATTTGAAAGATCATGAAAAAAAAGAAAATGCAGATGCATTCATTAATACATGCGGTTACATTGATTCCCCAATTGTAAGGAATACACTAGTTCATCTGTAATGTGTATTTTAAAAACGTTTTGAAAGATGACTTGCTGCTGAAGATTCTTGCATGATAATGAACAGTTCTCATCAAGACGTTTTTGTTGTTGTTGTTTGGGCACTATCAAGTTACCCATATTCACTTGTTATGTCCATGTCCATCTGATCTCGAAAAAAAATGGGGTGTTCCATTCCATAATACATTGTACATAAACAACAACAGACAATATTTTAGTTTGTAGTCCACTGTTAACCACAATAATTATTTGTGCATATTAATAACGTTATCCCGGAAAGAACAGTTGAGGACTAATCGGGCTGCTCTATTCTATACAATTTTGATTTTTTTTATAGATCTTTTGCCGAAGTACTTGACCAAATAACAATATTCCAAATGCGACAAAACAAGTAATCGAACGACAGTATGTGAAATTGTGGGTGGAACAAATTCAGAGGATTTTCTTGAAATTGTAATGCCCTTGCCCATTTTAGAAACAATATGATCAATCTGATCAGACCAACACAGTAAATGATCTATTTTCACACCTAGCAATTTGAACTTATACAGCTGTTCTACTTGTTTCCCATCAACATGCAAATTGAGTACAGTGGCATAACCAACAGCATACCTGCTACCAAATACAATAGCTTTCCTTTTGGCAGTATTTAATACCCGCCGGTTGATTCTCACCCATTTGATACCATTATTCAACTCAACCTGAAGTTTCTTCTTCAGTACAATTGAGGATGGCGACGTACAGAACAAAGTTTAACCATCAGCATGCATTATTAACAGCGCAGGGTAAATCATTTATGAAAATTGAAAATAACAGAGATGTTTGAAAAGTGATCCTGCTTTCCTCCTTCAAGGTACACAAATGCCCGAAACAAACCTTAGCAACCGGCCCAGATTGGTGCCAGTCACAACAGGCCATTCATTCACTGCGCTGGGACCGCTTCATTTGAAGCGTGACAACATTGAACAGGGAACTCATGTTACTTAAGCAGGTATGGTAGGCATTCTGTTTGCTCGGGGTATGAGTTTAAATACGAGGTGGCCAGCTGCCGGGCCTGAGAGACCAGAACAATTTGGAAAGCCACCGCTGACAGTTGTAGCCACAGTCTGGATTATCATAAAAGCCCATCAGGAAGAGGTAGGATTCTAAAGACTGCTATGATTCAATAACCATCATTATTCCATTATGTACACATATATAAAAACTGCTCATTGACAGATGAGCACTATTAGGGCTATAAAATGCCTATAAAGCACATAGGATTTACTAAAGCATGCTCATGTATGTTGGATTGAATGACAAGGTTATTATATATCAACATTCCCCTTGACTGGGTAAATACTGGCTCATAATGACCATTAACATTTTTTTCCTTCCGCATTAATAAAATAGTGTTTAATTTTTGAGTTATGCCAAATGTGGCAAGCGATTGCAGAAATCCTTAATGAATGACTACAAGTTGCTTTTAATTTGGGCTTTGAACGCTTTATACACTTCAGGTAGGTCGATGGGGGTGTTGTTCAGTTGTGGCTATTTAAAGTCATCAAACACAAGAACACCTGACAGTGAAGCAATAATCACTGGAAGGACAAGGCAAAAATACATGCTGACACATTCTTCATCAAAGAGCGCGTTGATGCCAAGATTGTGTTTTGAACACTAAACGCAACACGCAACGTGGGAGTAAACGCCTCCAAAATGTGTTGTTTTAATGAATTAAAAAAGAGGACATATACAGAGTAATTATAATTTATGCTCACCTTTGTGTGACTTTACCATCTCTATGAGCACTGCAACTGAGCCCTGAAAAATAATACAAATATGCTTTACAGTTATGCGCTCTGTCGCATGCCATCGAGATTTACCACTCATTCACTCACGTTTTCAAGACAGGAGAGAGGCAACTGGAAGAAATGTGAACCGAGCCACATCAATCACATCCATACAGGATATACAACGTATACCGTACAGTAAGGTCAGTTGATCGCGTATGCGTCAGACTTGAGATATGTGGCTCCATAACTTACAACAGTTGCTCTGAAGTCCAAACAATAAGTTCCTGCTGGGTGAAGTCACACATTGCAAGAACATGAAGCATCTATGACATAGATTCTGCTCATTGGGCTAGTATTTCATATGGAAATGCTCACGCTCTACATTTTGATATAAATATGAGGTATGAATTTGATTCGTCCTGTGACCATGCTCGTAACTCAAAGCAATCCTATCTCAAATCATCTTTCCCCATTGAAATGAATAATTGCCATTGAATGGTTAAAAACAGCCAAAATTGTGTAATGTTTCCCCCCATAATATTGTATATCCACTTGGCCAATGAGTATTAACTCATTCACTGCCATTGACGGCTATAGACGTACAAAAATTCATTTGAACTATTTCTATTAGTTTAACATTTTTTCCCACTTTTGTTAACAAGAGTATGAAAACCTAGATTTTTTTATTGTATTAGAACCAATATAAAATAATATCATATTATTTATATATATATATATATATATATATATTTTTTTTTTTATTATTATTATTTTTTAAGAAATAGAAAAGATTATTAAAAATTAGGGGCATCAGGCAATTACAATTTTTAATCGTAATTAATCGCATTACTTCACTAGTTAACTCACAATTAATCACAAATTTCATATCTGTTCTAAATGTACAGAAATAAATCTAGGTTTTCATACTCTTGTTAACAAAAATGGAAATATATGTTAAACTAATAAGAAATAGTTCAAATGAATTTTGACGTCTATAACTGTCAATGGCGGTGAATGAGTTAATTATACTAGCGAATTTAAAGGTAAAGTTATGCAGCTGTTTTAAATACACCATTTTTAACTCCATTTTAGAGTAGCCTATGTCTAGTTTGACAGCAAACTTGAACTGGGAGTGTCATTGAAGAGCTTAAGCTAATGTTTTACCTATCAGTCAAACTGCTGCCATTCAACGTTGATATCTCACATTTTTGCTTGCAAGTCAACTTATCAATCGCTCCATTCATTACTCAGAAAATCATTTTTTAGATGGCAGATGACATCCAGACCAGATCTTGAAATAGTTTGTGGAAAACCCAAACATTGCTTGAATATCTCGAGTTTTCCCCTCTATTCTGTTGGAGCAGCCCTGGAGGTTTCTGCAAGGTTAGATACAAAGACACTGGCAGCCCTTTCCTGTAAATCACTCAGAAGAGTGACACTAGCCATTCCTTATGAGCTATTTGACAGGAAGTCACCTGTCGCAGTAAGAACAGCCTGTGGTGAACGTGGAGCATGGCAAACAACAAGTGAACCAACCACTCTCTGAGGAGTTTTCAAGTTTGACTGTGAAGTTAGTTGAAGGAGTAAGACGGTGATTCTTAAAATGTATGTGTCCATGTTTAGCTGAAATCAATACAGGTATGTGTGGAACTTGAGCCACTTGGGGTGCAATGGCCAGCTTGCTCACACGACGGAGAAAAGTTGTCAGACACGGCGACAAAATCATGTAAGTGCATGTCGAATTTTATGGAACCCTTCCAGGAAAGCATGATCACTTTAATAGTTTCCTTCAAATGTGTGCCACTCAAAAACCTTTTCGTGAAACAGCTGGGAATGTAATGCTTTGAAGAAATTCGTCACCGGTCAAAAACTTGTTGGCTTGTTTTCGTACTACTTTGCCTCCAGTGCATCAACTTATTTTCCTCCTTCAGTGAAATGGGTCTGCTTATATGTTGCACATTGCATGGTCAGTTGAGTATGACTGCATTGGAACTAATTCTAATAATGCTTAAATCTAATTCAAGTGTCAGTACAGTGTTAATTAAATATGTGACTAGTGTATATTGGGGGTGTCAAATGTATATGTATCGTATGTATGTATGATTACAAATTCAATTTAAAATCATCTGTCATAGAAAATAGTGACAACTAGGGGTGAATGGAAAAACGGTTTTGATCAGAAAATCGTTTTTGACACAAATCAAACCGAATTGTTCCACTAATATATCGTCTTTTTTTTTAGTTTTTTTGTGGAGATATATGTCTTTGAAGGAAATCCCACATTTACAGTACAGTATTGACAAGTTCATTGTGAGAATACTTTCCACATATGTTATTGTGATTTGTATTCTCCACACTTATTTGCCGTGAAACAACTCCCACATAATACTTCCAATTTACACCGTTCAAATTTCAACTTGCTTCAAAAATACACGCCTCCCGGGGTATATATCGTCTGATTCCACATTACTGACAGACAGTATTTGCACAATTTAACGTTAAATATGAACCTTTCCCCATTCATTTTCAATGGGACTGACATTTAACTTTTTCTACCGCGTTCCACGCCCACTTCTAGACATACAACTGAACATCATTGCCAGTCGTCTCATACTGCTCGGTGGCGCAGTTGGTAAAGTGTATTGTCTAGTAACCAGAAGGTTGCAGGTTTGAATCCCACTACTGACTATACATTGCAAATATATCCATGGTGGTTTCAACCCCCGCTTAGATCACATTTTAATACACTCGATGGTTCGATACTAACTGACAATACTATCAGGAAATAGATTACAATTTCTCTGAAATGATTATATCCCACTTTAGACAGATTGCAGTTCAAGTTTAAAAAAATAAAGTAATTTGTCATTTAATTTCAAGTAAAAATGTGTAATTTTCCACATAATTTATCTTTCAATTTACTTCATAAGCACATGCATTCAAATCTTAGGATTCAGCTAATAGCATTCAGCTTTTCAGCATTCCCACGCAATTTCTGCAGAAATTGCACTTTGTCTAGTTTATATGTACAGTTGTGCTTGAATGTTAACACACCCTTGGGGTATGTCAACTTATGAGCCCAACTGTAAATGTACAAAAGCGGAATGTCGCTTAATGTCACCAAAGTGCTATGAATCGTCACCAAAATTCACATGTACTCTTCTGGTTATATCAACTTCAACCTCTGAAAATATCAAAACAATTGCCACAATATTTTGGACTTTATTAACATCAAGCCCTTTTCTCACCATTCAGTCAGTCATAAGTTTACATATCCTTAGTGTAAGTACAACTGTATGTAAAATTACAACATCAAATTGAGCTGTACTATATCGAATCATAATCCAATTGAACCGAATCAAATTGTTCTTCCACTTTAAAATGGACATGTATCGGGTCACACGCAATGTATCAAGATACATGTCGAATCGTCTTTTATTGGTGAGATTGACACCCCTAGTGACAACCCAATATACAATTACGCTCATGAATTTACATACCCTGGCAACATTTGTGACATATTTGCATTTTTTGGGGGACAGAACAATGTCATTATTTTCTTTTTTTTATATGCTTTGTTTAATGATTATGCTATTCTGAAATGCCCTATTTGAAACCCAACAATATACAGCACATTGTACAATTTGTGCCCGGGTATGTTGAAGTATGAGCACAACTGTAAATACTAATTGATGTTAAGAAGGGATTTGGTTAAAAAAAAAAAGAAAGAAAGGCTTGTAATGTCTGTTTTTTTTTTCACATGTGCTTAAAAATAGTGAATTTGGAGATGTGAGGATTCTGTCCATCAGTGAGGCTATGTAAGTAAATAAGTCCCTCACCTCATTCCAAACACTTTAATAACCCTGAATGAATGACTTATGCCTCAGATTCATCAACATCTACTGTATCAAGGACCGTGTCATTTGTTTTACATGCGCGGTAGGAGCTGCAAAGAGCAAAAGGATCCCCATGCAAGGTGTTGTTGTTCTGTCAAGCGAGGACCCAATGACTTTGTGTTGACAGCGTTCATGAACCGACGGGTAGGTTTTTCACTGCCACCCCACCCCCCACCCCCCATCAGCGTGACACCATTCATCTGTCATCTAGTTTACATTTTTAGTGTTTCTTTGTGTTCAAAATGGGATGTTTACCCAGTAGCCCGTCACCAGGAAGTCAACCATAACTGGAACGATCCCGCTCCGAGAATGTCATAAAAATGAGGGAGCGCATGATTATTCGTAGATGTAGATATAATGCCTTTAAATATCACACTGAATAGGAATAAAGATGCACCAAAGGTAGGTATAGTTTGACTTGTTGTTCCTGTTAAGTCTCTGCCAAAGTATTTCATCTTTCATTCTAGGTCTTTCCAGCAATCTCCTTGTTCCACTTCAGTGAGTAAAGGAGGAAGAGGATCATCAAGAAAAATGTTCTTTGTGGCCGGGGCCAAAAATGCAGCATCAGGCGCAGGAAATGAAAGGAGGTGAGGAAGGGGCAAGTGGATTGGTGTATTGCGAGAGCCTCTGTAAACAAGCACTTTGATTTCCAGGTTTTTAGATTTGATGTGCGGCTTCAATGTAACAATACAATTCTTTCTCATCCGTTCTGTTATTGTCAGGTCAATTTATCAGAAATTCCGGGAGGTTGATATACTGGACAAGAAAAAGACTGTGACAGCTCTCAAGCCTGGTGAAGATCGAGCCATTCTCTTGGGTCTTGGAATGATCCTCTCCTCTGTCATGATGTACTTTGTACTTGGGATCACTATATTACGCTCATATGCTGAAAGGTAAAGGTCCAAATGGTCATACTGCTTTGGTGCCATCTGGTGGTGTTGTGATGTCAAGGGAGTACTGTGGTGCTTTGAGATTCGAGTGTTGCGACTCACGAGTTTTTCGACATGAGCTGTTGGACTGATTTTTGTTGTTGCTTTGACTTACAAGTAAAAATTTGAAGTATGAGCGCTGTATGGTAGCAGTGAGCTCAACTCACTTCACAGCAAGCAGCAGTTTGGCAGATAATAGACTTTTTTTTTTTTAATGAGGCGTCAAAGCTCTTTATTGCCACTCCCGGTTGAAGTTTACTATCAAGCCAAACTTAAAGGTGCATTGTGTCGTTTAAAAAGGTAATATTAAAGCTTTTTCAATATCATGCATGCTCCACCAATGCCCAGATGAGTACGGAGAGCCCTGACTGTTTTACTGTGACTGCACCTATCAGCTTTTATCTTCCCTTTATACATAGTATTCACATGACGTCACCGGCCGCCACCTATCGACCTTGCAGGCCTTTCGTGTGGCAAACAGCCAGCGAGACAACGCAAGTAAATGCTGAGGAGCGCTCGTGTTGCTTACTACAAGTTACTTTGATTCATTAATTTTTTCATTCCTTCTGGATTTTCACGAACCGCTTCACAATGGTGCACACGTTTGCCGTTCACGGGTGAAAAGTTGGGCGAACAAGGATGTGAAATGAAACTTCTAGATAGTATTCACATGCCGTCATTTGCCCCACATTGCGTGCCGGTCCATGGAATGTCGAATGGGAATGGCAAAGAAGTGTCCGGAATTACAAAGATACATCAAAAGGATTTCCAACCGAAGAAGTCTACCAAAGTATGTTCTGACCATCTCAATTAAGGTAAGTGTCATTGTAAGATAATAAAAATGCTTTTCCCATAATGCGATCGTGATATGTGAGCCGCTAGCCATGGCTAGCTCTGGCTAAAAATAGATTTGTGGTCAAGATGTTCGATTTTGAGATATCTCCAAATAGCCTCCTTAAGGTCTCTTATTTTCCTTTCCCAGCAGCCCAAAAGTTGAAATTGTTGTTAAAGTGTACGAAAATAAGTGATGAATCAACAATATTGTTGTTGTTTTTGTTGTAACATGCTAGCGCTAATATCTAGCGCGGTCAGGGAGCTAGCTACTTGGCTTAAAAATAACCCGAGATTCTTCACCTGGAATTCACAATTGATAAATGCACTTAGCAACCAATAAAATCCGAAAGTACAGAAGACGCAAGAATGTCCGTGTTTTGAAAGCCATCCTACCTTAGAGCATATAGCATAGTCGTCCGGTGCGGGCAGTATCGGCAAATGTTTGTAATCCAATCAATTCCACTAACCAGGGCTGGACTGGCTATCTGGTATAAAGGGCAGATACCCGGTGGGCCGGCCTTTTTTTGGGCCGATGCAGTGCTTTTTAATTGTTATTTTCCTACATTTTACCCCAAGAGACTGGCCCACAATTTAGAGGGACCAGTCCGTTAATCAATTTTGAATATAGATAGCAAACTGAAACATCATCAATAAACATCAGTGGCAGAATTACATGTTAGGCAAGAGGGCAGGGTCAAAATGCCAGGGCTGATATTTTTGTACCAGTCCAGCCCTGCCACTAACCAAACGTTTCAACGTGTACCGCTGCAAAAGAGTGTTGCAGACGTAATCTTCCGCATACGTCTTGCTTACACAAGTAACGTTAGAGGAAGCTGGGGGTGACATTCGTCAATAATAAAATAACGTTCGGTGTAAACTCAACAGAAGCAAAGCTGACTTCACTGGAAAGTTGCCACAACATGAGAGACATGCTCGCGATCCCGTGACGTGAGTGAATACTATGTATAGTAGACTGTTGTGGACCCCGCACACTCCACAGTTTCCTTGGGGAGGGGCAGAGTTTTTCTTACCTCAATTGAAGTCATGTCTTCGTTTGGCTGTCGCTTTAAGATCGTACACGTACTCGCACGCGCACCCTGAACGAGCCTGACACAGATGCTGCAATTAAACTTTGGGCCAGAGGTGGCAGTCATGAGTAAAAAAGTGACAAGCTGCACAAAGATCCTTTAAAGGGGAAGTCAACCTTAATATGTGATCTCACTAGTCTAAACATGACATTCTGATTAATATTACATTTGTGAAATTAGAGTTATGAAGCAAAATCCAGCCATTTTTATCCATCTCAGGGGGCGGACATTTTGCCACTTGCTGTTGACTGAAAATAACATCAATGTTGCTTAGGTCTCAGGTAACAACCAATCACAGCTCAGCTTCAGAAAACAGGTGAGCTGTGATTGGTTGTTGCCTGAGCTCTTAGCAACACTGGTGTCATCTTCAGTCGACAGCAAGTGGCAAAATGGCCGCCCCCTGTGATGGATAAAAACAGCTGGGTTTTGCTGCTTAACTCATTTTCCACTAATGTAATATTAACCAGAACACAATATTTAGACTAATGGGGCTGCATAGAACATATTATTGTCCCAAAACTTTTTTCGGTTGACTAAAATAAAACAAAAAAAAGTGTTCTTAGTACAACCACAGGCATGTTTAGCGTAAAGCTAACCAACAATGTAAAATGCCATAATCGTCGCAGTGTTACGTTCCATTTTCCCCCTGTCATTATTACTGTATGTTTTTTGCTCTTAAGTGCAATATTATTTGATATTAGAAAAAAAACATTATAAAATGTATGGATGATGTTTTTGGAATAATTACTGAAACGGATGAATGGTGTTTCCATTCATTTCGATGGGAAAAGCTGATTTGATATCTTGTATTTATGTACTAACTGTACATTTTGAATTATGGAACGGATTAAACTCATATCTCAAGGCACCACTGTATGTTGAAGTGAGTTGAGGAGTTTCACTTAGAAATGCTTAACTGCAATTTTGTGGCATTCATAGACAATTACAAACAATTACAATTGCAAACCATTTTTTTATGTTAAGTAAATAGCAGCGATTCACTGTACTAAGCCTAAACATATTAAACAACAAGCCTAATGTTTTTAACACTAAATTAAATGTCCACTTCCAATGAAATGTCAAAACAGTGCATGGACAGAGGAAGGCGTTTGTGTCGTTCTCAACTCCACGATCACGGCAGACATGAACTGTTCCTACAACTGTGGCTCCGACTGCTGGCGAGTCTCCAAGTACCCGTGTCTGCAGGTCTACGTGAACGTCAACAACACAGGCCGCATCAGTCGATTATCTCACAATGAGGAGACACAGGATGCCAGCTCAGAAGTGAGTAGGACGCCGGGATTTATTTGATAGGATTTGGAGTTAGTCTTAGCTAAACAGGTGGATAACTGCTTAGCGCTTACAGCCAGTCCTTTCGTTGCAGTGTTTCTATGTGCCCAGGTGCCAGAAGGACAGCGCCCAAATACACACCGTGATCATGAACATCTCCGAGCGTCTGAAGGCCAACCGGCAGGTTCCCTGCTACTACGATCCCAGCGAGCGGCAGGAGACGGTTCTCCTGACTCGGCTCTACGACCACAGCGTCGTCTTCCACTCGCTGATGTGGCCCTCGTGCATGTTCATAGGAGGGAGCCTTATAATCGTGATGGTCAAACTCACACAGTACCTATCCAGGTTGTGCGAAGAGATCGGGAAGATGAAGAGGTGAAGATGTCATGAAAGGCACCGGACATCAAAAGCAAAAGTGGAGTTTTTAACCAAATGAGCTTTATGGGAAATGACGCCTTCGGTGGAGGCATTTGGAGCAGTTGACTATCTATCGCGAGATGGTGGATGCGTCTGAATGAACCTTTCCAAAGAGGAAAGTGGCAACCGTGGCTATTACAAGAAAAGTGATTGAAATTGATTTGACAAAGGACTCATAAAAAACATTTAGAGACTGTTTACTGCCTGCAATGTGAAATATTTTGCATTAGAGACACATGACATACGAAACCTTTCCGTAATTTATAAGAGAAATTTCATTTTGACTTCCTTCTCATACTTGCGCATATTTCAGAAAACAGAATCATGTGCTTGCTACTATTCTAGGGACCAAAACAAACAACAGGTCTCGCCAGTTTTTCATAACATCCTATTACTTTCCATTTCTTTTTTGAATTAAAAATTCTATGCATTTTCTATTAGAAATGAAATTCCTTTTTGTATGCAGCATTATAATGTCAGCTGGGATGATATATACTTGATTGGTTTCATGGGGCGAACCAGATTGATTGTACAGTTTTTCAAGGTTACTCACAAAAGTGCATCACATCTTTGACTCTGTAAAGTGAAAGTACAAATGCGTCTTCTAAAATCGACACACCACAGAGAAGACAGTTGTTAATAACCTTACCAAATTGTAATGATTAAAAAAAGTAGCCAAGTGTATACAAGGAAAATGAGGCATCAAAATTGTGAAAAAATGAAGCTGTTCTCTTCACTCTCATCTAATCCACAGTATCCTGCGCAACTGTCGACTATCAATCAAATACACTTCTCGACATGGAAAACTGGATACTAATTAGTCTAGCATGCTTGAGCTTTCCATGCCGCAACAAAGAGCCTGTCTCAAAAGATTTTTTAAAAACTTTTGACTTCAATATTTAGCCTTATCTCCTTGGCACACACACACACATGGTCAACAACGAGGCACTCAAAATTATCAGAAGGAAAGAAGCATTTTACAGAAGAGAATAGGGATGTGCATAGCTAGCTAGTTAACTGTATGCTGCAAGTGCATCGGATTACCGCTGAAGTGAACAAAAGAGCTTATGTTATGTACTCTTGTCAATTGCCTACTAGTTCTTTCTCAGTCTTTGAACATTCGTAGCAATTATCTTCAAACATGTATAATGTATTCAGAAATTTGGTCTTTAACTAATTCACTGCCATTGACGGCAATAGACGTCAACAGTTCATTTTAACTACTTCTATTAGTTTAACATTTTTCCCCCACTTTTGTTAACAAGAGTATGAAAACCTATAAATTTTTTTTAAATTCTATTAGAACAGATATAAAATTTGTGATTAATCGTGAGTTAACTAGTGAAGTCATAAGATTAATTACGATTAAAAATTTTAATCACCTGAAGCCCCTAATTTTTAATAATGTTTTCTTAAAAATAAAAAATAAAGATTAAAAAAAATAATAATATTATATACAGTATTATATATATATATATATATTTTTTTTTAAGAAAAGATTATTTTAAAAAATTAGGGGCGTCAGGTGATTTAAAAAAAAATCATAATTAATCGCATGAGTTCTCTAGTTAACTCACGATTAATCACAAATTTTATATTTGTTCTAAATGTACAATAATTTTTTTCTAGGTTTTCATATTCTTGTTAACAAAAATTAAAACATTTTAAACTAATATAAAGAGTTTAAATGAATTTTTGACATCTAGAACCATCAATGGCAATGAATGAGTTAATAATCCTAACACCTGCTAAAATGTGTCAAATTCTAGAGTCATGCCCTCTGTAATTCTTTCAGAGATAAACGGTAAAAAAAACACACAAAAAAAGCCACTCACTATCACAGTAATTGTTAAGTTTTCCCTGGAGTAGCTTTGATTTCAAATATAAGTGTACTATGTAAAAGGATTAATCAACTTCATGGAGTTAACTTTGCATTGTTTCAACATTTTACTGGGGAAGCCAATGATTTTTAGAACTACAGTATGTACGGGTAATTGTAAGACAGACAAACATGTAAGTTCTATGCAACAAATGTTTTTATAATGCCATGTTCATTTCTATAAAGGATGTTATTAGTTTGGTACCCCAAAACGATTTGTTGTTTGTTGCTTTTTGTTACCTGATTTGTGAAGCACTTTGTGTTGCTTATTTAAGTAGGAAAGGTGCTATACAAACAGATTAATTGATTGTATTGTGATACTTAATTTTACTCTTAATTTTTGTCAGTGGTGTAAATTAACAAACCCTATATTACTATACTGTAAGTAGCCTTTCAGGTATCTGTACTTCACTTCAGAGATTTAGAGGAACGTAAACCAGGAGCATGAAGGATGATGATGCAGCAGATTCGGAGAACAAGATATTCTCGATACATGCCCTTATTTAGAACTAAAAATCACCAGGTTCTGGCATTCAAAAATTCATTCAAATCTAATGAAAATTAGCAAAACTATGGGAACGCATTTTGATAGCATAAAAGCCTATGCAAGTTGATTTTTGTTTTCATTCTGCCAATTTATCAAAATGCACAGTATAATTGATTGTAAAAAATTTATTTTCATATGGCACCACACATGCGTTTTTTTTAACATGTAGAAAGCATTAGTAGACACCCGTTTATACAGTTTATCAGCAAAAAAGTTAAATTAGTGTTGAGTATCCCTTTAAGTACATTTCAGTGTACTAAACTTCAGTACTTCTACTTAAGTAGTGACTGTTTCTTACCTGTTTTATGAAGCACATTGAAATGTGCTATATACCGGTAGATAAATGTTTGACTAAAATGTGAAACCTAAGATCCACGTTTCAACCCCAAAACTATTTATAATCTATATAAATATCATGGAAGAATTCATTTATTCCCATAATTCCATTCAAAAAGTCAAACTTTCATGGGTTATATATTCAGGGCCCACAATTTCAGTAAGTTCAAGTATTTATTTGTTTATTTCTAAATAATTTGGGATTCCAGCTCATAAAACCCACAAAAACAGAATTAAAAAAAAAATAGTATACTGTGAAAATAAAAAAATCACCATGTATACTTTTCAACGTTTTGTAGGGGGTAGGAGACAGAAATTAGGATCACATCAAATTAATAAAAATTATGTCTTTTCAAAACAATATGTCAATCTTCAGTACTTTTGATTTATTTGATGTGATCCTGCATGCATATTTTATCTTCCAGCAGGACCTGGTTTGATGCCCGTGCCTTCATCGTGCTTGAATGGCCAGACAGCTTGCCCGACAGACCCCAATGAGAATCTATGGTGTATTATCAGGAGGAAAATAAGGGCCCACATACAAAAAACAAAGAGCTGACAGCAAGCATAAAAAAAAAACCCCTGGGCTTCCAGGGCCGTCAGGCAATGCTGACATCGAGACAGTGGTTTAGGCAAAGTGATTCCCAACAAACTGCTAAAGATTGACATACCGTTTTGAAAATTCCATCCATCCATCTTTTTTTACGTGTAGTAGCCTAAACAAGTATGCATGGTGATTTCTTCACAGTATTCAAATTTTTTTTTGAAATCCTGTTTTTTTTGGTTTTATGAGCCCAAATTATGTAAAAACAAACAAATTGTGTAAAAATAAACAAATAAATTAAATTTGAATAAAGGGTAGGACTGGATACGTTTTTAACTTCCTCCTACCCCTTTTGAACATATAAACTATTTTCTTTCTTCCTATTCTTGCTTTTCTTTTTTACTTCAACTTATATTTTATATTTGTAATGTCTTTTCTTTATGTTTATATGTTCAATAAAACCATAAACCAACAAACCAAATTCTGGGCCCTAAATCTATCTATGAAATTTTGAATGAAATTATGGAAATAAATGAACTTTTTCCCATGATAGGCCTTTTCATTTTTTTAAAGGGTCTGTATGATGTCTTTTTTTGTGTTTAGCGAGCATTCTAATGAACCTTTTGAGGATTAAGTTGTTTATCAGAAATTGGTGCATTTTCACCTGAGTCATAACTTTCTTAAAAGTGAGTCACGACTTTTCCATTCGGAAAACGTGGGACTTGGGTCGACACCAGTGGAGAGACCCTGGTCTCATCGATGAAATACTCCCAGCTTTACCTCACTGGCTTTAACAGGAAGATAAACAGAAGATGTTTCCAGTAAACTCCGCCGTCAACAAGCCGCTTCCCTTCCCTCATATCGGAGAGGGCGGTCCGTCACGAGGAGCCTGCTAGCAGTTAGCTCCGACCAGCTAGCATGCTACCACACTGTGCCGTTCACATTGTGGGCAGCCCAGCAAGGAACATCATGAAGTAGGCTGTTATTTCCGGCACCTCTACTGGGCAACAAGAATCGCATTTCGGCCCGACAGCCACATTTTGGAAGGACTAATGTTTGGACCTCCGAAGCAGGCTCGAATGGGATTTGCCCAGTTAGCCGCCGCTGCTAATGAGTTAGCCAACCGGTTCGGACTAGCTCTGTGACATAGGTACTTTGTTTTCTTCTCCTTTACCCATCTGATAAACAAACACACAATAATAAATGTATATGTTATAGATGCATACTGGCTTGTGTATGCGTATTGAGGTTTTCCGTATTGCTCGTGACATCGATCTGCTCATACAATTCGTGAAAATGCAGCTAACGAATAACTGCTAACATTAGTCCAGCGAGTAGCACAACAAAGTTTGGAGGGATGACTGGCAAGTTTATGCTTAAAAACATTTTAGCCATGCAAGTCTTACTTGGGAGGAAAATGCCAAGACAAAGCTAGTTAGCTACGAGGTTTGCTGTTGAAGATGACTATTCCGTACGGTAGGTGTGAGGTGGAAGATTATTTTGATACCAATGCAGGCAAGTATGTATGTGTAAGATTTAAACATTAATTAATTTGCACGATACCAGTGTTGTCAGGCAGATGTTTAAAAACGATTCCAGTGATTAAATTATAATTTTCCAGAAAAAAAATGTGAGAAAGTTATGGCTCTTTTCAATTTACTGCCAACGTTTTAATACAAAGACAACATTATTAATTGCATCCAATTTTCAAACTTTCAGAACTTTCCTAATATTTACACCATGTAAAATAGTTGGTATTGTTGTAAGCTTGCTAGTGATGGCCATGACTGTGTACCAACGTTAGCATTACAATTGCACAAATGCTTCAAAGAATAAATCAATAACATAATTATTAAAATATTAACTGTACTGACACTATAACAATATATTTCCAGACAAAATGGTATGTTTATAATAAATATTTTGATAGAGTGGGACAGAGATATATAAAAATAATAATTACAAAATATTACTCAGTGGATTCTTGCTATATGCTTCATCAAGACGGGTCTGTACGCCATTATTACCAGCTCAGTGGCCTTGTGGTAGAGTGTCCGCCCCAAGACTGGGAGGTTGTAGGTTCAATCCCTGGCCGGGTCATATCAAAGACATGAAAATGGGACCCGTTTGCCTCCCTGCTTGACACTCAGCATTAAGAGTTGGAATTGGAGGGTTATATCACCAAATAATTCCCGAGTGCAATCCCTGCTGCTCACCGCTCCCTCAGGGGATGGGTCAAATGCGGAGAACGAATTTCGCCCCACTTAGTTGGGTGTGACAATCAGTAGTATTTTAACTTTTTAATTTAACATATATTCCAACAAGTGTTAGAACAGTAATGACACAGTGATGTAACGTGCCTTGGTGTTGGTGCACTTATTTTCCTAAAACGTATGTGTTTTAAAAATTGAATTGACACGCTGTTGTTGTTTGCGTATTATTGGACATCATAATCTAGTGACGAAGCATCACTTTGCATCACTGCCTTTGTCGTTCTATGCTGTGGTTCTGCTGCCACTGTTGTGATTCTTACTAAGGCTAGCAGTGATTGGGCTAACTAAAGCTAATGACAAGTAGTCTCGAGAAGTGTCGAGCCGCTACTCCTTCGCGTTGAGAGGCTCAGGCATCTGGTTCGGATGCCTCCTGGACGCCTCCCTGGAGAGGTGTTCCGGGCATGTCCCACCGTCGGGAGGCCCCGGGGACGACCCAGGACACACTGGAGAGACTATGTCTCTCGGCTGGCCTGGGAACGCGTTGGGATCCCGTCGGAGGAGCTGGTAGAAGTGGCTGGGGAGAGGGAAGTCTGGGCTTCCCTGCTAAAGCTTCTGCTCCCGCGACCCGACCCCGGATAATCAGTAGATGATGGATGGATGGACAAGAAGTCTAACCCTGAATCATACCCCTTAATTCAGTTGAGCTTTTTTTTTTCTTACCTTGCGCAATCACAACATTCTGTTTCTTCGAAGTTGTTTCAGTATTAAAAGCCAAATGGAATGGAATGACATAGCATTCGGTTATATCCTTCCACCTGAAGGAAAGCAACTTTGAAATCAAATATTGAATTGTTAGTCTTGCATTATTGTTCTTGGAGTAGCTGCTCGTTTGTAACTCTTATTTTCCTTCGACCCGTTTAGCTGGTTCACATCGATCTCATAATAAGCAGGTGGATTAACCGGAACAACCATGCCTCCCCGGCCATCCTCGGGAGAACTATGGGGGATGCACTTGATGCCACCCAGCATCAAAGTGGACTGCCTCCTGCCGAACGGCATGATCCTCACGTTGGAGTGCCTTCGTGAGGCCACGCTGATCACAGTGAAGCACGAGCTTTTCAAAGAAGCCCGGAAATATCCTCTTTACCATCTGCTGCAAGAGGAGAGTTCCTACATCTTTGTCAGTGTTACCCAAGAGGCAGAACGGGAGGAGTTTTACGATGAAACCAGGAGGTTATGCGACCTCAGACTCTTCCAGGCCTTTCTCAAAGTCATCGAGCCCGTTGGCAACAGAGAAGAAAAGATTCTCAATCGAGAAATAGGTAACGTTCTTGAATTACTGGGTACTACTATAAG
Source organism: Vanacampus margaritifer (assembly GCF_051991255.1). Lineage (NCBI taxonomy): Eukaryota > Metazoa > Chordata > Actinopteri > Syngnathiformes > Syngnathidae > Vanacampus > Vanacampus margaritifer. The sequence goes on from NC_135433.1 coordinate 33,471,677, forward strand.
AATTAACAAAATAATATAACTGTTATCCATTGGTGTATAACTGCACAATGTACTACATTGGTGGCTATTTATCACAACTACAATAACAAATGTCACATCACAGTGTCAATTTAAATAAATCTTTACCATTTTTGTAAAAGCATATTTGATACCATTCTTTTAATGGGTCTCATTACAGCTATAGCTAAAATATTTTTCCAATGTCTCAAATTTTATTTCATCAACATGGCTGATTTAGAATTGCTATGGCTTGTAATATTTAGCTGATTAGTGTCAGCTGAAAAAAATATATATATACAGTGCTGCTCAAAAGTTTGTGAACCTCTTGAGCAATTTGGACTTTCCAATTGTTTCAACCTGATTTTGTTGTTCAATCTGAATCATTACATTTTATATGAAATAACAGGTTTGTCAATTCAATGCATTGTTCTTTTTTTTAATGAATTTTGTAGTCAAAACTGAATTAAAAATAGATTTATGTCAATTCATGTAGGTGCAAAAGTAAGTGAACCCTGAGCTGCATTGCTTATAACAAGCTGTCAAGTAGGATCAGGCAGGACAAATTGGTAGCTAAACTAACCACGGAAATGGACCAACGAAACGAGAAGTTTAGCGAAGAAATTGTGCACCACTGACTGAAACAGAGACAAAACCACATCACTATAGTCTTACCCAGGTGAACCCATACAGGTCAGTCATGCTGAGAGGAGAGAAATCTCAGGGGACCTCGGGAAGTGGGTAGTGACAGCACATCTGTCTGGGGAAAGCTATAAAGTCATCTACAAAAATGTAGCTTCATCATTCCACTGTGAAGCAGATCATCTGCAACTAGAGAACACTGAAAATGACTACAATCCTGCCTAGAAGTGGATGACCTTCTAAAATATCAACAGGACCCACAGACAAATGATAATTCAGGTAAAAAGCCAACCTGTGCAACACAGCGAGAGATTTGCAGACTTCTTTTGCTGCATCGGGGACACGTGCATGCTTCAACAATCAGAAGAAAAGTCAACCGACAAGGCTTTCATGGAAGGCTTGCTAGGTAGAAGCCTCTCAACTTTGCCAGAGAGTACCTGGACAAACCTGAAGGTTTTTGGAAGTCCCTTCTGTGGACAGATGAGTCCAAAATTGAAGTGTTTGGTCACAACTAAAACAAGTCATGTTTGCTGAAAAGTCAACACTGCATACCAGCAAAAGAACCTTCTCCCTCCAGTGAAGCATGGGGGTGAAAATGTTAAATTCAGGGCTGGCTTTTCATCTTCAGGACCTGGACAACTCCACATAATCCAGGGAATCATGAATTCAGAGGAATATTGTGAAATGCTGGATCATAACCTGAAGCCGTCCTTTGTGAAGTTACAGCCTGGTAGACGATGGATCTTGCAATACAACCAAGGAATGGCTGAAGAACAACAAATTCATGTTCTGGATGTGCCCAGTCAAAATCCTGATTTAAATTCTTTCAAAATACTGTGGCGGGACCTAAAGCGGGCAGTTTATGATAGACGCCCATCCAACCTCTCTCATTTGGCTGCATTTTGCAAGGAAGAGTGGCAAAAATTCCCCAAAGTAGATGTGAAAGACTGATAAGTCGCTAAAGAAAGTGTTTGGATGAAGTTCTCATTGCAAAAGGAGGTGCAATGTCCGATTAAGTGAGAGGTTCACATACTTTTACTGAGTTTTTCTTAAATCAACAACTTTTGTTTGAGAATGAATGACAATATTATCATTCTTTTTTTTAAGTCCATTATTTTCAATGTCAGCATTGTGGATTTGGGTATGACTAAACATTTAATAAGGTTATTTTAATGTTTTATACAAAAAGTCTGACCATGCCTGCAGGGTTCACAAACTTTTGAGCAGCACTGTGTAACATTTTTGATGTAGCGGAATTCATGCAGCAGAGCGAGCCTATGTGTCTGCTCTTTAGCCTTCTGTATTGGGTAGACAGAAGTTTTCGTGTGCTTGTCCAAAACTTGTTAAGGAAAAGAGACGAGGGAGTGAACTCTGGAAAACATTTTGCTTTTGCGGCCGACATTCAGGGCAAGCCAAAAGATACTGCAATCTTTAAATCTGTAAAGCCTGATGTATTATACGTTGTGGCCAAACAGCTTGCAGAACAGCGTTATCAAAATTTAAGAGTGACAGGTTAACAAATATGACACATTTAAACAGTGTAACTTCAGAAGAACTTATTGAGTGTAAATTATTTTGTGACAAGTGAACTTTTGCCCCACTGGTCACGTTTGATGAGGCAATAAATCAAAACTGTTGTTTGTAGATAAGCAACGTACGGCACTAAGCAACCAACTACTCGGCTGCATTGAGACATACATTTTAGTCATTTAATTAAACTCACTATTCTCAGTAATGATGTAAATAAGGGCTGCAATAATCAATTAATCTGTTGATCGATGATTGTAATAAAAAAAAACATTTTGATTTTCATTCTTTTTTTCTCTCTCCAAAAACATGATATTATTCCAAATTGACAGTGCAGAAAATGAACAAACATTAACTATTGATGTAGTTGCGGCTTTGTTGCGTAACATGTCAGAATACAGGCAAAAATATTGATCGTTGTATTCTAAAGTAAAAGCAAAATGTTGTTTAATCGGTGCACCTCCAATGGTCAAAACTTTGTACCTCGAAAATGGTCACTTTTCAGAAGACCCCAAAATGGCATATTTGTTCAACCATTAACATTGCTTCATCAAAGAGAGCAGTCCATTTTCAACACTCTAGATTGGTTGATAATATGTAAAAATAACACCCACGGTCCCACACGTGTAATAGACCGACTAAAATTAAAGACTTTTGAAAAAAAATGTAAATATGAAATTTTCCAAATTGTGATGAGGTCTTGGCCCGATGGCATGAGCCGATTCTCAAAATCAAGTGACTTGACTTGGACTCGGGTGCAATAAAATGTAGGGATGTTGATAGCATTTTCTAAAGTACAGTAACGGTGTTGACCCTTACCGACAACTTAATGTGCTCACATGTCACTTCTTTTTTTTTTTTTTTTTAGATTTTAGAAAAACAAATCCAACTGGTCTTGACATAATTTTAGATTGAAATGTGAGGCAGAAAAAAATAAATGCGCAATAAAAAGAATGAAAGCAGAAATTACCCCATAGGTGTTTTATTGCAGTAGTTCTAGTGGTGTCATTGTGTATTCTTCCCTTTTAGGTTTTGCTATTGGGATGCCCATATGTGAGTTTGATTTGGTTAAAGATCCGGAAGTGCAGGACTTCAGAAGGAACATTTTAAACGTTTGCAAAGAGGCAGTGGACCTTAGAGATTGTAATGGACCCCACAGTAGAGCCTTGTATGTCTATCCCCCCAATGTGGAATCCTCAGCAGAGCTGCCCAGGCACATCTATAACAAACTAGATAAAGGTGAGACAAAAGCGTTTTGTCCTGATAAACATCCTCCAAATGTTCCCCTGCCCCCCACATCAACACTTTATATTTTCTTTTCCTCAGGTCAAATAATTGTGGTTATATGGGTGATTGTGTCACCCAGCAATGACAAGCAGAAATACACTTTGAAGATCAACCACGATTGCGTGCCAGAACAGGTTATCGCTGAGGCCATTCGCAAGAAGACGCGCAGTATGCTGCTCTCCCAGGAGCAGTTAAAGATGTGCGTGCAGGAGTATCAAGGGAAGTACATCCTCAAAGTCTGTGGTTGTGACGAGTACTTACTGGAGAAATACCCTCTGAGTCAGTACAAGGTAATCTAATTTCATGTGATGCTAACTACATCTGATGCTGATCCATTTAAAGCAAAGTGCGCCGTATCAAATTAGCATCAAATTCAATGTAAATAGAAATGATAAATTATATAATGTGCAAATATTTATTTTCAATAATCTATAGAAAATGTCTTATTTTCTGTCCTCAGTATGTCCGCAGCTGCATCATGTTGGGGCGAATGCCCAACTTGATGCTGATGGCAAAAGATAGTCTGTATTCCCAACTGCCAATGGACAATTTCACCATGCCATCATACGCCAGACGAATATCCACAGCAACACCTTACATGAATGGGGAAACATCCACAAAGTCTCTCTGGACGATCAACGGAGCACTAAGGATTAGAGTGCTCTGTGCCACTTACGTCAATGTCAATATCAGAGACATAGACAAGGTGTGTATTTGTGTAGGCATCTTTTTTTTTTTTTTTTTTTTTTTGGTGGGGGGTTGTAATTGTAAATTCTTATTTTGGTTAGTGTTGGCCTATTCCAGGGGTCTTCAACCTATGGCTCTTTAGTCCCTCTCCTGTGGTAGCTCCCTGCGGATCTCTAAAAAGAGTTTTTAACCTTGACAGCACCAATTCCATATTTGTTTTTTAGATACATTTTTGGTCAAATAATTATTAATAATAATGATTTAGGTAAAAGCTGAATAATATATATTAAAAAAAAATGACAGTCCAAATTTTTAAGTTGCCAGAAAGAGATGAAAGGTAGATGAAAACGTTTTAGAAATGACCCAAAAATGTCCAAAAAGTCCAAAAAGGAAGAGGAAACTTGAAATGTTCAAGTGCTTTGTGGCTCCAGACAGATTTTTTTTGTTTTTGTTATTTACTTGGCCTAAAACGGCTCATTTGGCAGTACATGTTGCCGACCCCTGCCATACTTCTTCACATCATGATGTAGTCAGAGTGGATAACTAGAGATGAATAATTTGAATGTGCTGTTTGTATGCGCCTGATTTAGATCTACGTGAGGACCGGGATATACCACGGTGGAGAGCAGTTGTGTGACAATGTCAACACCCAGCGCGTGCCATGTTCAAATCCCAGGTAATTCACAATCAACTACTATTAAGCGCTCATCTGTGTATTTTTTTTTGAAAATGTCATCCTTGTCCATTCCAGGTGGAATGAGTGGCTCAACTACGACATGTACATTCCAGACATCCCGCGTGCTGCCCGCCTCTGCCTCTCCATCTGCTCGGTTAAAGGGAGGAAGGGAGCAAAAGAGGTTAGCTGCAGTTGCGCTGACAAAGTTTGGTTCATCTGGCTACTGAGGTGACCATTTTAGAGAATTTTGGAGCAACTGGGGGGCAGGGTGACATCGCTTCCTAAAAATAAGTGGTACCTTGTCTACCTTGGTACCCGATTACAAACAGGAGCATGGAAAGCAAACAATTTAGCTGTAGCTGTGTTGCTCTTGTAATTGCTTTCATGCGCACCATCTTCCTGGCATTCTCCTGCAGGAGCACTGTCCTCTGGCCTGGGGCAACATCAACCTGTTTGACTACACCCACACACTAGTAGCAGGGAAGATGGCACTCAACCTCTGGCCCGTTCCACACGGCCTGGAAGATCTGCTCAACCCCATCGGTGTCTCGGGCTCAAACCCCAACAAGGTCAGACATTTTTCCTTTAGGTGTGTATTATGTTTACATGCAGCTGCCTCTCCACTTTTAAAATAGGTGGGGATAACTTAATGGTTGAATTTAGACCACATGGTCTTTTAAGTTTTTTATTTTTTTTCCCCAGCTGACTGACAGAGATACATTTTTGATACACTTTATATATATATTTTTTTTAAATCTTGCAGGAAACCCCTTGTCTGGAGTTGGAGTTTGACCATTTCAGCTCTCCAGTAAAGTTCCCAGATATGACCGTGATTGAGGATCACGCAAACTGGAATATCTCCAGAGAGCTTGGCTTTAATTACTGCCCCACAGGTTTGGTAAGATGCCATATTTACCATGAGAGACCCCAAAAAATTAAATACAGTGAAGCCTTAGTTTTTGTGATGATTCCTTTCCAAATATTCTGACTAAGATAGAATCGTACGAAAACGTTTGCCTCCAAACTGCAATGCAGCCTATTTTCAGTGTCAGAACAAATTGAAACCTTAGTAAAAAGAGATCGAAGGGGGTGAAGCAGGCTAGTCACAGTAAAATAGCCGAAAGTTGCCAGTCACGGCATAATAGCCACCTCCATTTGAATAACAGTACTTGTACGTGTGAAATCAGCAGAATTGGAGAAGATGACAAGCTCAGACTTCGGTTCCTACAACAAAGCCAAAATGTGATGTTTGTTTGGCTCGTATTGAGTGAAAAAAGTACTGTTTAGCTTTTAAAAGAAAGTTGGCAAAAAAAAGCTTTGCCACTTAATCAATACAGACATTTATGTTTACAAAAGTATTTGAATCAAGGTAGAAGTTTTTGCACGTTAATTCCAATAGGGGAAATAGGGTTATTTATGTTATGTTTTTAATTTTTTAATTAAATTTTTTACATATTGTTTTATTTTAAAAGTAAGTATAAATCTTTTTTTGTTGTTAAAAAAAATCAGAGATTTTATATTTTAGGCAAAATCTCCCAGCCCTAAGAATAACTGGAGTTTAGCAAACAGAAAATGTAAAATATATATAGAGTAATAAAATGAGATAAATGTACATTAAACATCACTTTCATTTTGACTAAAGTCTCATGATGTTACATGAAGGACAGCGAAGAGGGGTGAGAGAGGATGAGAGGGTATTGTTTGGAAGAGGAATCCACCATTTTTGTACTTTTAAGTTTTATTGAGTTGCACGTCTTTTTTTATCAAAGCACTTGGAGCTTTTTTTTTGGCCCCATGGTGGGTTATTGAATAGTTGCTCTCAACAGATAAGCGCACAAAAAATGGAATGAGTGGCAGATGGACACAGATGAGTTTGGTACAGACCATTTTCGGGCAGGCTGTACGAAAATTGGGACAATATTTCTTTGAAACCAAATGATATAAACTCAAAGCAAACTTAACACTGAGGTTCCACTGTAGTTTATAAGGATGACATGTAATGTTAACAAGGTCATTAAGTTTATTTTGACATGTCATGTGGTGCAATAGAGTAACAGAGTGGCCCGAGACAACCCCTTCACTGACATTGACAATGAGCAGCTTCGCCAAGTGTGTAACCGGGACCCGTTGTCTGAAATCACTGAGCAGGAGAAAGACTTTGTATGGAGGCACAGGTAATGTGTTCAAGGCCATGATGTTGCTATTGGTCAAAACTCAATTGTACAATGAGTTTCTTAATAGTAGTCTAAAATAGCTGATGTGTTTTCATGAAACTGTCACAGACATTATTGTGTCAACATGCCCGACATCCTTCCCAAGATCCTCCTTGCTGTGAAATGGAACTCCAGAGATGAGGTTGCACAGGTACGCTGTTTTTTTTTCCATTGCTGACATGTATTAATTTCATGACATTGTGTGGGCAAACAGGTGTCTAGCTGGCTTACTGTTCCAGATTTGACTCAGCAGATTTTTACGTTGATAAAGACTGCTAATTCCCTGTTTCATCAATTGTAAGTGTGGTTTCACGTGTTTTAACTCACACAGTGTAATTGTACCCCTTTTGCCACCAGATGTATTGCCTTCTGAAGGATTGGCCTGCGATTAAGCCGGAACAAGCCATGGAGTTGCTGGATTGCAACTTTCCCGATCCCATGATCAGAGATTTTGCTGTCAAGTGCCTTGAAAAATATTTAACTGATGACAAACTGTCACAGTACCTCATTCAACTGGTTCAGGTGAGCTATAGTTTGTTGTATTCTGCGTTCATGTTGTGCCGTGTACACTTTCTTGAACACTTCAGGAGGCACACTTGCAACAAGACCGATACAAGAACTGTATTAAAAGTTAAAAAACAGCTTTCACAAAGAATTTAACATTGTTTAATACAGTGGTTTACAATACTTAGATTTCCTCTCATCTCTATTTTTCATGGAACTTAAGACAATCACCCGACCATACCAAATCAGTCCCATTTTTTTTTTTTAAATGATCTTGTAGTACATCTTTCAGACGATTCACATGCCGCAGTATTAATGATTTTCTCTGACTGTGTCAACAGGTTCTAAAGTATGAGCAGTACCTTGATAATCCACTCGGCCGTTTCCTGCTTAAAAAGGCATTAACCAATCAGAGAATAGGACATTTCTTCTTCTGGCATTTAAAGTGAGTTAATTTTCATATTTATAGAAAACAAGGAATTTTGTCTTGATGGGGTTATTTGGAATACTCATGTACCCCCCCACACACACACACATTTATACCAAAAATATCAAGAACAATATCGATTGTGGTTTGCAACTGCAGCTTGTGTGACTTATTGCGTGTATACACATAGTTTGGTGTCTGGAGCACTTGCTTTAAATTAGTGCTGTCAAAGTTAAAGTGTTAACTTGCTAAAATATTGTATTCATCATGTATTAACGCAGATTAATCACACTATTCATTTTGACCGCAGATGATCCTTTAGCTTGACAGCGGATAGTTACGTTAAAGGTAGCACAGGTTGTTCGAAATAATAAACAAAACTACGTGCATTAAAGTAAGGCATATTTGTGTTCGTGTAAGGCATTCAGAATGTTTTTGTCAAAATAATTGGGGTCATTTTTTTTTCATTTAAAATTAGCTGATTAGAAAAAGAGGAGGATGAGATTGTGCAGTGGATACATTTTTTTTGAAGACCTCCCCATAACATCAAATGTCGAAAGAATTAACACGTAACAGGTGCTCTACAAATTTAGCGATCAAAAAATGTTGATAAAAAGCCTTTTTCATTAAGTGATTAATCATGATTAATCAAAATTCTAAGATGTGATTAATCTGATTTTTAAAAATGTTTGACAGCTCAATTGAAGTTACATTTACTTCTATTATCGTTTATTAAAACACAATGGAAGAGATGTTTGTCAGCAAATGTTTCTCAGCATTGCGAAAAGCTCACAATATCAATAATTCATCTTGGATGGATATTTTTGTGTGACTATCAGTCTTATCTCACACAAATATTACGGGATGAAGCCAAATACGTGCTACATGAGGCGGTATGGCTCAGTGGTAGAGCGGTCGTCTCCCATCCGTGGGGTTGTGTTTGATCCTCACGCCTGGTGACCATGTCAAGGTGTCCTTGAGCAAGACACTGAACCCAGATTTGCTCCCAGTTGATCTGGCAGCGCCCTGTGTGTGAATGGGTGAATGTGAGGCATCGTGAAGGGCTTCGGGCACCATATGTTGTAGTTAAAAGCGCAAGATAAAAAGCAGTCCATTTACCATTTACAGTACATGTTGTCTAGGATAGCTGTTTTTGTTTTTTCAATACGATATGATGCAGTTATACTTTACCATGTATTCATGGTGCTTGCAAGACGAGCTACAAGAAGAAGCTGCAAGCACAGAACAAGTCATTTACGTGTGTCGTCCTGTTTTTAGTCGCCCCAAAATTATTTTAAGTGTGAGTTCACTCAGATGGTTTGTTATGTTAATACGGTGGTTCTCATATTGACATGCAGCAGCGCTTCTCTCAGATGTTTTGTGGTTGACTGTTTGTTCGTTGTGTCCGCACAAGAATGCTTGTAATTGGACTGAACAAAAATATAAACGCAACACTTCCGTTTTTGTTCCCATTTTTCGTGAAATAGCCTCAAAGATCTAAAACTATTTCTACACACACGAAAGGCCATTTCTCTCACGTATTGTTCACAAATCTGTGCTAGTGAGGATTTCTCCTTTGTTGAGTTACTCTATCCCACCTCACAGGTGTGGCAATATCAAGATGTGCCGTAGGCTGGCCAAAATAAAAGGCCACTCTGAAATGTGCGAGTTTATCACACAGCACAATGCCACAGATGTCCACCAGAACAATTGAATGTTCATTTCTCTACCGTAATAAGCCATCTCAGACAATTTGGCAGTACATTATAACCACAGGCCACGTGTAACCACACCAGCCCAGGACCTCCACATCCAGCATGTTCACCTCCAAGATCGTCAGAGACCAGCCAACCCAAACGGCTGCTGTGATCATCAATTTGCATAACCAAATAATTTCTGCACAAACTGTCAGAAACCATTTCAGCTCATCTGCATGCTCGTCGTCCTCATTGAGGTCTCGACCCGACTGCAGTTTGTCCTCGTAACTGACTTGAGTGCGCAAATGCTCACATTTTAAGGCAAATGATAGGTAAATCCTGGCTTTCACTGTTCAGTATTCAGGGAAGATGGCAGACGGCATGTGTGGCGTCATAAGCATGGTGGTCACCCCAGATACCAACTGGTTTTCTGACCCCCCCAGAATATTGTGTTCTATTGCTATTAAAAACATGGAACCTACCAAAAGAAAGAAAGATTATAGTCTCTTTTTTCATCAGAAAACAGGAAAACAATTCTATCTGTTTCCGTTTTGCTGCAATTAGCATATAGAATACAGTGGTACCTTGGCTCACAAACTTAATTGGTTCCCACAGAGAGTATGTAAGCCGAAAAGTTCGTCTTCCAAACAAGTATTTCCCATAGGAAACCATTGAAATGAGAATAATCCGTTCCCAGGTCCCCATAAAACACAATTTTCTACTAAAAAGCCTTAAAACTAAAAAATATACCTTATTTTATGTATAATAAATGTGCTATTGTATTGTAATTAAAGAAATACACTGTACTGTATAATAAAGTGTTTTTATTTGCAAAACTTGCAACTTGCCTTTGTGATGGTACAGTAGTTGAAGGCTTGATGGAATGGAGTGGGAGGAGGAGGGAGGGAGGGAGGGAGTTACTGTTTGGAAGGAGAGTCCTCCGGTGTGGCTTCTCTTCTTTGCTTCTTAGGAGACTCTTTATCCTTGTTGCTGACTAAAAACCTCTTAATTGACACCTGTTGCTTTCTGAGTTGTAAGGTCTTACGAAACTGAGGCATCACATTATCATTCATCATGTTGATGATTCTCATAGCCACAGTCTTTTCTGAATGGTACTGTTCGACAAAATCCTGCACATCACTCCACTTTGCTAACATGGTCTTGATGCTCTCACTTGATGCTGACAAACACGCATTTCGTTCGTGTTTTTCGATGATCTCCTTCTTCTGCTCGACCGTAATTTTCTTCAATGTCTTCTTAGGCTTAACACTAGCCTTTTGTGGGGTCTTTTTCGGTCCCATGGTAGCAAAAGTACACTCCAAAAGTACTCCAAAATGATCCAAAATGTCTACCGAACACAAACCACGTCCGCACTCAAACAAAGGGGGCGACAAACTGGGACGCCGTGAGCGTGCGTCAGCTTCTCGTGATTTCTCGTGTCGCGAGATTTGGTTCGTCCGCCGAAAACTAGTTCGTCAGCCGAGACAAAATGCTCGCGAATTTAATGTTCGTGAGGCGCAAAGTTCGTGAGCTGTAGCGTTCGTGAGCCGAGGTACCACTGTATAGCTAAGTTTCATCAATATTCACAAATCTGTTTAAAACATTGCGGAAACTAGCTTTTTTGCAACATGGTTGATCTCTGATCACTGCTGCCACCCTCTGGCCGTTTTTGTAATAACTCCCATTGCTTCAATCGTTCTCGTCAGTTCAGAGGCTGCATCAAAGCCTTCTGTATGCCCTAGCATTTAAAAAACTAGACTAAAAAACGCATAAATACGTTTTTGGGACCATGGTCATATTTAAAACAGAAAGTATTTGTACGTTTTTGGGAGCAAATTAGTTATTATAAGCAATTAAAATGTTTAGGGGAGGTGTCAAGCTACTGTTTATTTGCCATTCGTGGCAGGGCTTGGTTTATATCCCCTGTGAATATTGTGTCAATATTACATGATATGAACAACACCAGTAATATTGTGGAGATTAGATGGCACAACCCCCACTTTTTTTTTGCACTGCAAGCATATTTAATCACTAATTTATAATATTAATCCGTTAGTGGAATATAATAATTGACTCGAAGTCGTTTACATCTGCACCACAATGCATCAAATAATCGATCGTTTCTCACATGCCTGCTCTATACAAACTTAAGTCATACTGCATGATTTTTTTGGATGCAATACCACCGGAGCAGTGTGGTGCCAAGAAGGCTGCAGTGTGTGACTCGAGAAGGTGGTGGGAGGTGGGGAGTGCAGCTGTCAGTGCCCAGACTGCAGAGCTGAGCTAAGGTGATGATCTTCTTCGTAGTGAGCATAAGTTAGCTTTGCGTTGCTGCACAGCTGCTGTGTAGTGTGTGCGCGCGCCGCTGGAGCACCATCTGGAAGATTTTCTTTAAAATTAAATGTAAAAAAAAAAAAGACAACCAATGTGCAAAGCACTCATAAAAAGCAGATCACTACTAACATTTATCACCTTACATCTCAATGAGTTTGCAGTTATGGTCTTGGATTTAAATAGCTAAAAGAGGGTCAGTTTCATACAAATTGGGAGTTTGCTCTGGATCTAAGCAGAGAAAATGTAAACAATACAGACAAGTATAATTTGGTAGAGATGGAAGCATCAGAACATGCTAAATAGAATAGAATTTTCATTTTATAATGTAAAATTATCTGTTTTTTATTTATGTACTTATTTTTGTTTTAGCTTTTGACCCATCATATATTGTTTTCCAATTTAAATAGCAAGGATTAGTTTTTGTTCAATTTTGATGATGATTTACAGTGCTCTGTTATATTAGCTACTCTCATCCATCCATCCATTTTCTAAACTGCTTATTACCCACAAGGGTTGCGGGGTTGCTGGAGCATATCCCAGCTGTCTTTGGACAGTAGGCGGGATACACCGTGAACTGGTTGTAGCTAGCAGATTTTTTGGGGGAACCTTTTCTCCGATTAAAAAAACAAACAACTTAGCCCAAAGCCCTGTCTATTGTCTAATATAAAAGTCTTGCTTGTGGCATCATGGTATCAAGGAATTATATTGAAGTAAAAGTACGAGCTACTAAAATAATAATAAAAATAAGAGATGCAAACATTAACCATGTTTCTTCACCTCCATGTTTTCAGATCAGAAATGCACAACAAGACAGTTAGCCAGAGGTTTGGACTCCTGCTGGAGTCGTACTGCCGGGCCTGCGGCATGTACCTGAAGCATCTGAGCCGGCAGGTGGAGGCCATGGAGAAACTCATCAATCTCACTGACCTCCTCAAACAGGAGAAAAAGGATGAGGCACAGAAGGTAATCTGACTGCTGACAGCTGCTTGGCCAAATCATTGAGTTTAATCTCGTCAGCATCTGGCCTTGGGGCCACAAAGGTCATTATAGCGCTTTATAGCGGGATGCGGTTGGCATGGTTGCTGTTTTCTTGTAGCGGTTTGTGTTTTATATGTTCTATTGTTGTAATAGAGAGAAACGTTTCACAAAGGCATTGTATGCAAATGACTGACAAAGCATACTCACCATTATTAAGATGGAATCTCATTTTTATATTCCTATGAAAATAACCGTTCTTATTTATTTTAATTGGCTGATATTAAAGTACTTTCCAACCTAATCATGTTTTATAAATAGGTCATATATTGGCATTATCATTTTTGCAGTAATAGCTTGATTGGTGGAGAGTAGACATACATTTTAGTGTCATACACCAAAGATGATGACTTGTACATTGTTTGCATGGGTCTGGTCTGGTTAATTTTACTTCAAGGCACTAAAGTACACTATATTTATATGTGATGTGTTGTAATATTTCTTTCCCATATCACTGGGAGCCCAATTTTTGTTTAGTTAGGTCTGATGGCAGTTTTTTTCTTCCATTCTTTTTTTCTAATTTTGGGGTGCGGACCCAAAACTCATCTCAGTTTTTCTCTATCACATCGAGATTTTGAGCCGTAGCACTTACAAGCTTTGAAAACTACAAAAACGGCATAAAGCTAAGTAAAATTTACAACGCTATGCCCATGGTTGGAGGGTTAAGAGAAAGGTCTAGTACTAATCATCTTAATTCCATGCTAGCATTCTATTTGCAGATATCGAATCCTGAACTATTGGGAGCTGCACACGCTCAATTGTGACAGCACAAGCAAGTTGTCACATAGCTATAGATGAGTCTAGTTGTAGTCATTTCTTCTTACTGCAGCTAGTCAGTGGAATTTTCCGCAGGGTAAAGTGTGGAGGGAAAAAAAACTTGGAACTGGAAAAAAAAACTGACTGCAAGTTTGGAATCACCAGTGTTAGTTTTAATTAGCCAAAAATCTAACTCAACAGTTTAAAAAAAAATCCCCAGTGTTTTCAACTACAGTGGTGCCTTGAGATATGAGTTTAAGTTGTTCCACTCGTAACGTAAGGAAAATATCACTCTATATTTACTTGGTATGACATAGCAACAGTACAATTAAACATAATGTAAATATTTAAACAGTTTGTGTATAATTAAGAATGAATTATACAGCAACTCCTTCTGGTGTGCTGGCCTTGTCCAATAGGGGGCAGTATACCACATTCATAAGAATGGAGACTTTCAGACCTACTAAGTGACTCAGTAAACTGCAGTAATTAGTCTCACATAAATTGATATTTTCTTTGCATTACTATTTGTGAAGGCTGGATATAAAAAGTGAATTTTGTGAAAGTGAAGCACTGTGTGGAGAAAGGTCTGTGACCTTCCACACAAAATATACTGTATCATACACATCTTTATTATTATTTTTTTTAGGTGATGTAGATTTCATAATCCTTTCATCATTCTTGCTTGGTGTTGCCAAGAGTTGTGTGTGGACAGCATGCATGCCCAGTGGGTGTTTACTCTCCCTCTCAGCCCAGAGTACAGCCGTGTTACATCATTGTGAAGGATTGGTAATTTTGCTGAAGCACAACAGCAGATGGCCAATGCTTCTATTTATTTACCGCTCTGGCTTGACTCCTGCAGCTGTTCACATCTGGCCTGTTATTGATTTACCTGTATCTCTGCTATCAGGTTCAAATGAAGTTTCTGGTGGAGCAGATGAGGAGGCCAGACTATATGGACGCACTGCAGAGCTTCACCTCCCCGCTGAATCCAGCACATCAGCTGGGAAACCTCCGGTACTTGAGAATCCTTGCTATCCCATGTGTTTCGTTCATTTGAGAATTGAAGATAGTGCTTTATCGGGGCTGACGTACTGTGGTTATGCTGTATGGCAGATTTTTTGGGGTAAAATATATTTACTTGTCTAAAGCGGAAATCCCTGCTATGTTGCAGTAATATGTGGTTTATAGTGATTGTTTTCAATGTTTTTCTTTACAGCATTAATATAAAAATCATTAATATTGATTAAAGCAGTTTTGTCTGCTTTTCATCCAGTTGTGTTCTGGTTGGCTACTCGCAGCATCTCAGAACAGTTTGGATTTTTCATGGCTTGTTTTATTTTAAGATGTACAATGACCTCACATTACTGCCATCTAGTGGTATTTACTGCACAGTGCACTTAAAACTAACCGGGGGTGCACATACAAATGTTGGTGTGGTCCGCAAATGAGGCCACAGATTGTAGTTTAGTGCAAATTTTTTGTTGTTTACTCATTTCTTTGCGCACACGACTGTTTTTAGTACGCACGCACACCTGTGCAACCCTGAATATAACATCTTTTTAAAATTACATTATATGCTTGCTTATCACTCTTCTGAAAAGTTCTGAATAACACATCTGCCAAAGAGACACCATTATCTTAATAAATGGGATAAAAAAAAATAGTACAACATTTTATGTCAGGCATCTCTTCTTTCTTTCTTTCTTACTCTGCTTCTCATTAATTGTGTGCCGGTTTCTGTTCCAGTCTAGAAGAATGTCGGATGATGTCATCTGCCAAGCGGCCTCTGTGGCTTAATTGGGAAAACCCAGATATGATGTCAGAGCTCCTGTTTCAGAACAACGAAATCATCTTCAAAAATGGAGATGGTGAGTTTGATGTCGTCCACACTTGCTCTTTCCTCCAGGGATTGCTCTGCCACTCATGTTGCGTTGTCAATTCTTGTAATTTTGTAATCATGTTATCCAAATCACACTGTACATTGTGTGACCAAAGGAACTTTGACAGCCGTCCTCCACAACGCCATAACGCATCACACAGCTACTCATCACATTGTCATCTACTCGCTCGTCTTACTGTGCCTCTATAGATCTGAGGCAGGACATGCTGACGCTGCAAATCATTAGGATAATGGAGAACATCTGGCAGAATCAAGGCCTTGATCTCAGGTAGGCGCTTCACTTCACTGTGACAGCAAGGATGCAGCTGCTCATTAATAGGCGCTGGATATGCTTTTATGTTCTCTGATCTGCTCCTTAATGCAGAATACTTGCAAAGCGTTCTAGCCAACTAAGGTCATCAGACACCAAAGCTGCTTTGACATTGCCGTCCCAGTAAATTGGCACATCAGAGGTGTAACAGTAGAGCCTCTGCTTATTCGCCCACCTCTTTCAGCCTGAAGTCATTGAAGAGGGACGGACAATACCATTGGACGCTATGTGCTAATTAGTTGCATGGTGATGCCAGCGCAAAGCTGCAATAGCTTTCAAAAAGACAGCGAGTCCCGGGTGTTAAACTTGACACTAACGTTAAACCAGATGTGGTAACTGACCAATAGTATTTAATGGTGGGGAAAACAATACTAATTGACCATGTTTGGACGTAGGGGTTTTCCACGCGACAGTGACAATATGTACCCCTAAATGCCATACTTGACAGGGAAAAAAAGTGTAGTGTTATGATAAATTCATATTTATTAGGGGGGAAAAGTTATATTCTTTACACATGCCTAGCCATATTTTGGGAAAAAAGGTGTAATTTTATTAGATGATTAAAGTTGTATTTTTCCAAGATGTAGTCAAATCTCTTTCTTTGAGCTCATTAGTCAAAGCATTTCAAAAATACTTTATCCTTGTAGTACGAAGTCTTATGGAAAATACACCTTTGTCCTTTGTACCTTGACTATTTTATTAATGTATTTAACTTGTACCTTTTGTTCTAAAAATAAACCGTATTCATGCAGTGATGTCAGAATAATGTGGTAATGCATCACACTATATCAGTTGTGCCAAGTCATTGTTTTAATGTTTGTTTTATTGGCATGCTGTCTGTCCATATATGCGTTCTTTTTTTTAATAATACATGACCCCCGTGAGGATAAGCGGTTTGGATAATGGATGGATGGACATTGTAATCATGATTACAAATTATTTTGCAAGCCACAGCGACAGCCCGCGGACCTCATTTTGAGAACCACGAGAAAAAAGTGGGGGAAAAAAGCCATCTAAGATGGCCAGTGTATCGGGCTTAACCACATCTTGGGAACAAGAGAGAATTCTCCCAATTAGTGTGCAATTTCACAAACCTAAATCATTGATCTCGCTTCTCAACTTGTTTTTTTCCTTCTGTCTTTCAAGGATGCTCCCCTACGGTTGCTTGTCCATCGGTGACTGCGTTGGCTTGATTGAGGTGGTGAGGAATTCCCACACCATCATGCAGATCCAGTGTAAAGGAGGCCTAAAGGGGGCGCTGCAGTTCAACAGCCACACGCTGCACCAGTGGCTCAAGGATAAAAACAAGGGCGAGATGTGAGTACCACAAACCATTTTCTTCGGCAGTGGAACCTCAATCTGATACACATTGTCATTATTGGCTATTTTAGGTATGACCAAGCCGTCGATTTGTTCACACGGTCATGCGCAGGCTATTGTGTCGCCACATTTATCCTGGGCATAGGCGATAGACACAATAGCAACATCATGGTTAAAGATGACGGACAGGTAAAAGTCACAATATGACAAACTGTCTATGTTCTGTTGTACTGAGCTTGATTGTCCGTTTCTTGATGCGCCACAGCTGTTTCACATAGATTTTGGCCATTTCCTTGACCACAAGAAGAAGAAGTTTGGATACAAGAGAGAGCGCGTGCCTTTTGTTCTCACACAAGATTTCCTGATCGTCATAAGCAAAGGAACTCAAGAGTGCACCAAGACGAGAGAGTTCGAAAGGTATGAATTTGGATTTTTACTTCCAGTTAGCCAGTACGGCGAATCCTCATTTCCGAGCTCTCCAAATGTTCTTTCCTTTGCGCCCACCAGATTCCAGGAAATGTGCTACAAGGCCTACCTGGCAATCCGGCAGCACGCCAACCTCTTCATCAACCTCTTCTCCATGATGCTGGGCTCAGGCATGCCCGAGTTGCAGTCCTTCGACGACATCGCTTACATCCGCAAGACCTTGGCCCTGGACAAGACGGAGCAGGAAGCTCTGGACTATTTCATGAAGCAGATGAACGACGCCCACCACGGCGGCTGGACTACTAAAATGGACTGGATCTTCCACACCATCCGCCAGCACGCCATGAACTGAAATGCAGTTGAGTGAACACAAACTGAACGAGCTGCGCACTGAGAACCAAAAATGCAGTAGCAGCAATGAAGACCTGGTTTGTCTTTCGCCAGCATGTGACTCTGAAGCATTCATTACCTGCCAGCACAGTATGAACAGGGGAGCTAAGAAGAGCTTTTTTCAGGGACACTAAATGTTTTCACGCCCTTATGAATTTCTTTGTGGCTGCACTATATGAACTTCAGAAGGCACGGTGGAGTTGTATTTCATCCGTTCCCTCCATAGGAACTAAAACAGTCTAATAGACCTTGAGCACATTCGGCCATCTTCATCAGAACTAACTAGAGACACTTTATTTTCTCCTCCTTTTTTATATACATCGACAGACATCAGCATTACGAGGAACATCACTATGAAGTTGTACATCACGACTACAGCAGGCTTCTTCTTCTTTTTTTTTTTTCTTTTTTTATCCTGGACAACTGACAGGAGTCATACTACATAATTTCCACTACATAATTTAAAACTATGAACGATAGAGAAAGTGCGGATGGTGTTGATGCATGTAGAAGAAAGGAAAGGACACTGAGAAGCCCATCCAGATTACTCATTGCAATCCCGAAAAGGAACTAGCAATATTCAAGAGTACACATGGAAAACCCCACTGGAACATTTCATCGATTTATTGCGCTCTTGGTCCTCGCAAGTATGACAATTCAACGCTAGTAGAATGACAGGTTCGCTAATAACATTTTCTCTTCCACTACAGTAAGACATTTCTGGGAAATAGTGCTAGTATTGTGCGGTTGTCTTGGGATGTTCGATACCACTTTTTTTTTAGACCGATACCGATACTCAAATCTTCAGTACTACTACTCACCTATACCATTAGTACTTTTGATACATAAAATTTCCACACACAAAAAAAACCCAGATTTTTATTTTTTTTCAAAGACCTATAAATCCCAATTATAGCAAATATCGGTTATCTTTGACTACTGGTATCGGCATTGGCCCTGAAAAAAACATAATGGTCTATCTCTCCTACTCACTATTATTATGTATTTGGCCTGTTGGTGAGGACAAAGAGCTTACTAGTACATCAACCTTAATGTCATTTTGAGCATTTATTCAATGTGCTTGACATCCAGCCTTATGTTCATTTACTAGGACGGTCTTTCTCCCCACTAGAAACACAATTCAACAAACTAGTAGAACAACTGTCTCACAAGTAACATTTTTTCCACTACTAGTGCCATTTTTGGCCTACTAGTAAGCAATTAAACTAATAAATTACCTGGAGCCTTCTCATAGCACCACAATGCTCTGAAGTCATTTTTCCTCTTTAGTAATTCAGTTGTCTACAGTATACTAGTTGCCTACTAGTTTGCAGTAATGTCTTATGAAAAATCATTTTAGCATTTATTGTGTACGCTTGCTTACTTGTACAATTTTTGCCCTCACTGGTAAAACAGTTTCGGCATACTAGTACAACTAGTTAGTAGGAGTTTTTCTGCTCTTACCTTCGGTCACAGTATGACATTTCTGTGCACTAGTAAGCCACGTCTGGCATATTAGTAGGACAACTACATGTTACTAGTGGACATTTAGGTGCTACTTGCAGGGTCCATGAGGCTACTACATTTGTGCTTTGTAGTGTTCCTCGTCCAGCCCAGTTGTTCACTAGTGAGATTGCAGGGATGTGATTTTTCCGCTAATTCGCGGAATTCCGCTTTTTTCTATCCCCCCCCCCCCCCCAAAAAAAAAATTCCTTTTTTTTTTTTGTAGTTCATTGTGTATGCACATGACTCCGACAGATAACATCTTCTGCTATAACAAAGACATTTGTGGTATGCTCTAATATGAGTTACTTTTCATTTGGTCATGATACAATTATTTGTTCATGAAATTTGAACTCTTCAACATTATTTATGTGTTAACTTAGTAATCACATTAGTTAGATATGATGATATTCTCAGTGATAGTTTTTAAAAGGCAGTCCAATGTTTTTGAATGTGACTGATTTTGAGTTGACTAAAACTGCCATTTTATATGGGATAGTTCAATATACATTGAAAATTTATGCTGTTGTTTTGTCTATTTCTTTGTCATGTGAGTGCATTGAAAGTACTTAAAAACACGGAAAACCCATGAGCTAGCTGGGTGCGAGCGGCCCCCAGACCCCCGGCTAAATTTTCAGATAATTTCACTTTGGTCAAATCACATCCCTGGAGATTGTATTGCATACAAGTAGGTCAAAAATGGAGCTAGTTGTGTGCTGAATTATCTTGAAGTGAGGCCAAAAAGTACTAGTACATGGATATCAAATAAATTCTCAAACGGCTTTGCATAAGTTTGAGACTGACAGAGGTACTGTTGTTGCAAACACTTACTTACATAATAGCATTTATTACTTGGACTTCAAACTGTTTTTGCGGATTTAGTAACTTGCTCGTAGCATATGAATATGTCCACAGTTTGGAAGTCATTGCGCCACACTCGGACTTTTGTTTGTTTGTTTTGTTTTACAAATCCATCGCCGTTTATGCGAACAGTGCACAGATTCCTTTTCGAGTCCATTTCTACTGAGCCAAGGTACTTTACGTGTCAACCCCTCTACTCGGCAGTCTTATTGTTTAAAAAAAAAAGAAGAAGAAAAAAAGGCCCCTCGTCTATTCCAGTTCTCGTGTACTCATCGCACTGATTTCTGCAGTATGTGTTTTGTGTGTGTCGTGTCGTTTTATCAGTATTATTGGGTTGGAGGCAAAATGCGCAGATTTGAACTAACCTCTTTGACCACTTGGTGTAAATTAGTCTTGCTTGGAATAAGCAAGAGTGGGGGGGGGGGCAGTGTTTTTGTTGGTTTGTTTTATGCTGTTACACTATGCAAATTGTGATCCTAACAAGTACTGTATTATGCAAAAACAACACAAAACAGTTGATGTCAAGACAAAGGAACGCAACTCCCCAACCGAAAAGTGTGTTTACTATAAACTGATTATACAAATGGAAGAAAAATAATGCACAATGCTGCACTGTTAAGTCTATCATCAACTTTGTTTCCCAAAACCTCAAAAAGGAGACACACTTTTTCTTCTGCCTTTTTAACGTTAACATCAGTCAGTTATGCTGTTATGTCCTCTTTTTTTTTTTTGTCCTTTCCAAGTGTCCTCCTTCCTATGATTGTCACCCTTATGTGTGGAACGACCCATACATAAGAGGTACTTAGCTTTACCAAATGATGCATTTACACACATGTACACACCCACACACAGGGTGGTTTCCTGGATTTCCCCCCCCTTTTTTTTTATTTTTGTGAAATAAAGGAAACCAGTCCTGGTCAAATGCTTGGGCCGGACCCATTCAAAGTGAGAACCCATCTGTATGTACTTCGTGGAGAAACCATTCAAATTCTCCTATGCTTTGTCATGGTTGTTTTTTGTCAAACTGCATTATGTATGAGGTCCGTGAGTAACTGTTTTTTTTCTTTTCTTTTTTTGTTGTTGACCTGATGCTGTTTACTTGAATTTCATGTATAGAAATGACCTTGTTACTTGTGAGGTACATCTGAGTCACAATGAAGGTAACAGAACTGCTACTGCTACATGTGCAAATGCTTTTTCCCCTTGAATAACTACAGAGGTAATATATTTTTGTATTTTTGAAAATATAATCACTCGTATATGAAATTGCTAACCAAAAAGAAAAAAACTTGTGTACCATCTAACCCAGTTGACAGCTTGTAGTTGTTGAAAGGTTGAGTGGATGAATGAAGGACACGGGTTGATTATGGTTTTCACCAAGAGCACAATGGAGGGGGGGGGGGGGTTGGGGGGAGATACCTTGCATGTAAAAAAAAAAAGAAAAAAGGTCCATATGTTATCTATCCATCTGTGTACATATTTACATTTATATTAGAAATATAAAGCCTCCTCAAATACTTTTTAGTCATTCTCATATGACATTGTCTAATAAGAAACTGTAAGTATGCATTGTTAAATAAAGTGTTTCTCCCTATAAACATACTGAGCTTTATTATTTTACTGTGAACAAACATGAAATGTTTGTAATGGCACTTCTGCTTTATTGTGATTATTTTGATGAAAGAAATAAAACCTTTTCAGTCAAAAATCATCAAGTGATATTCTTTATTCTTATGGGCTGGTCGTATGCTGTATTGTATGTAGAAAACGCAAACACAGTGGTGCCTTGAGACACAAATTTAATTTGTTCAACGACCATGTTCATAATTGAAATCACTCATCACAAATCATCTTGCCTAATTGAAATGCATTTCTTCTGTCCCGGGCCTACCCTTTAAATAAAAATTAAAAAAATGTACAAAAGTTATATATATATATATATATATATATATATATATATATATATATATATATATATATATATATATATATATATTAGGGGTGTCAGGAGATTACATTTTTTAATCATAAGTAATCGCATGGCTTCAATAATTAATTCACGATTAATCACAAATTTTATATCTGATCTTAATGTAAAATAAAATGTACAATAAAATATTTTTTGTAAGTTTCCATACTCTTAACATAAAAGTGTGTGTGTGTGTGTGTGTGTGGGGGGGGGGGGGTTAAACTAATGGAAATATGGCTGCATCTTTTAGTCATTGATACAGTAATTTCATAATACGGTAATTCATAAAATCTAAATGAAAAAGATGTACTATAAAAAAAAAATTGTGTGATATTGATTTGTGTGTGGTGGCCGTGGCTCAGTGTGTAGAGACGGTCGTTCAGTAGCCAGAAGGTTGGCTGTTTGATTCCCTCTCTCCCCATGTCATGTGTCGTGTCCTTGGGAAGACCCTTCACACACATTGCCTCCAGTGCTACTCACACTGATATATGAATGGTGCGAATGTTTGGTGGTGGTTGGAGGGACTGTAGGCGTACACTGGCAGCCATGCTTCTGTCAGCCTGCCCCAGGGCAGCTGTGGCTACTAAAGTTGGTTTTAGGTAGCATTATTATTATTATTATTGTGTTGAGGTAATTTTTCTGCTACTAGATGGCATAATTGCATTTGTAAGACATTGGTGAAAGCTCAGTGCATTTCCTTTTCATATTAAGAGGCATCTCATCTTTAACATGAAGTAACTTGTGAAATTCTGCACATTTTTGAAATGGTAAAATACAACTTGGCCCCAGTCTCCACACATACTGTATATGTATTATTATTACATTTATTACTGCTAAATTTTGGCGTTGACGTGTCTGCTGCATTGCGACTGGCATTCCCTCAGTACAGGCTTTCCTAGTAAGGGGTGGTCATTAATCGTGCGTTAAAAAAACGAGTGGAGTTAAAGGAACTTTAAATTAACTCAACAATTAACACACTAATTTTGACAACCCTAATATATATACATGTTATGTGTCTACACTAGATGAACTTCGGCAGCTGACGTTTCTTTGAGTACAGAAGAGCGACAGGGACTACGAATATGAAGATTATTACTACGTTGCAACTTTAAACAACAGTCCAGGTATGATTCTGTTGAGGATATTATGTCATGTTTAAGAATCAGAACCCAACAACAAAGTTTAATTATCAAAACAACAAAAAACATGTTATTTAATAGGACAAATGATTTAAAATACCATTATATTTTATGAACCTAAAAGTAGTGGAACCAGTATTTACAAAAACTCAAGCATTGTACAGCTCAACTGAGCGGCTAGTCATTAGCTAGCTAGCTAGCTCATGAATTAACAGGCTTCTGGGGCTCCTCTCTGCCAGCAGTCTGGCGGCCAGTTCATTCACTGTGCCACTTCTTTGCTTGGGAATTTAAATAAAAACCAAGCTATTCTGAAAAGTGTGACATCCAGGGAAGATGCATTTTTTGTGATGTAGGCATAGCAAACAAGCTAATCGCTGGGTAGATATCGGCCTAGTAATTATTGTGATTTTTCCGGATCAGCACAGATGTGAAGGAAGGCGGTGAAGTTCTTATCAAATGGGGAGAAGTGCGCCACTGGGTGCCATTTTAGCCACGCTCATAAAATGCTGAGAACTGGAACGGTGATAAACAGTTTAACATTTCGCCACAATTCAGTACTCCATACTTCTCAGTTTGTTCTCGTTTGGGTAATTAACTTAAAAATGAATTTAGAAACAAACCTCTGAAATCACTTCACTAGTCAGACTACAGTAGTTTGTTACTTTCGTGCTGAAGCGAAAGGCATCTCAGTAGGAGACTACAGTTCTACACCACTGCTTGGATCTCATTAAACTGGTCACGGGATGCCAACTTTGGGCGCGTTGCTTATTTTCTGACAACATCACAGTCACATAGGCGAGGACCCATCCGACCTCTGGATGCGTTTGTAGAATTTAGAATTTTTGCAGAGTGTATCTGGAAGTCATCCGCCCCCCCGCCGTCACGCTGCATATCTGGGCCGACAGATGAGCAAGACATTGTGTCACTTTAACCAGAGCCACCAGCAGGGCTCCGCCAGCCAGCATCAGGCCAGGCCACAGTAGTGCGTACAGGGTCCGCCTCAGAGTGTACTTTCTGCTCAAGATGGCATCCCCGGGGTGCCTGGCCAGGTCTGTGAAGCACGAGGAGGCGCTACCCAGCTGAGACTCCAAGTTGGTTTTCACCTTCAGGGCTTCACCTTCAAGTTCCGTTTGGTCCATTTTACATTTGGGGATGTAGAAACACTGCAGAGAAGAAAAGCACAATGATGACTACACTTGGAAGCGCTTATTGCAATCATCAGGTAACATTCTGTGTTCTTGATTTATTTCCAACAGCACTGAGTGTGGTAAGAGCGTTTGAAATATCTTTTTTGGTGCCTGGTTTGATACACTATAAACAAATAAAGATTTTCCACTGATGTCAACCTGTTAGAAATGCATACGTTTATTCATCAGGCACTAGAAATAAATGAACTGCAAACAGACAATGTTCGCATTTTGTGAGCACATGGTGGACCTTCACTTCATAATATGATTTTGTTAGCAAGCTAACAGCTTAACAAATATATTTCGAATGTCTAAATGGATTTTATTTTCAGTTGAGATTGCACTAGGGTGGACATGCTTAGCTTGACAGCGTCCATTTTTAAGGAAAAATGCAAATATTTATTTCACAACTATATCTACTGTTGTATATGACGGCGTATTAAGGCCACGTATAAATATATGGTTTTTTTTAGAGGGTGGGGGCAATATTCAGAGAAAAAACTTGCGAGTTTATAAAGTGGCAAATTTATATAGTGGCAGATTTGCGAGAAAAAAACTCAGAAACTTACGAGAAATACAAGTAGCGTATTACTCGACTGTTTGTGCCAATACTTTTCGGCCGGGTTTCCAAATAAGGAGATAGTAATTGCTTTAGCATAGATGAACCAGATCATGTTAAGCATTCGCTCTTTGAAGCGTTGTGTAAGGCAACTGGCCAGCGACAAAGACGCCTCGCTTTGCGAAGGTCCACACCCGGACGATCAAGCATTCAAGTTAATTTGTTAAAATGTATATTTACTTGTACATTTATGTTTCCAGAATTATTATTTACACATTCATACATTTTGGTATTTTTTTTGTACAAGTATCTAAATTGATGGGTTGAATCTGCTGCTCTACGTCATTCACTTGCATTTACCTATGGTATGCTAGCATCTGATTGGTTAGTGTTAGTCAGCTGATAGGGGATCAGGAAGTGTTGTCACTCTGGCTGCGTTGAATGACGAGTAAAGTTTAAATTTAAAAATGAATCCGTCTCCAACCTGCCAGTTTTACAATGGTTATGTTGTCCATTTGTTAGCGGGAATTAAAGCTATAAACAATAGTCGCTATTTTCAAAAATACGCAAAATATTGAAAAAGCCGCTAAATTGGCAACACTGCTGCGGTAAACTAGTTTTTCTCCATTCCCAGGAATAAAAAATATGAATAAATAAATAAAACACCAAACAATATGGACAGTACAGACAGAATACATTGTAAACAATTCAATATTTGAATTAGAATCTGCCTTAATTTTGTTGCTGTTATTATGTACAAGGTTTCCGTTTGCTTTTTAGAGCACAAAGGTGATGTGGTCACCATTAAGGCAATTTGGATGATTTGTTCCAAATCCTTGATTCGATTGCGGTTCCTAACGATTCTCAATTCTGGTTCTTTAAAAAAAAAAAAAAAAAAAAAGTTGGCAGTCTTATATGAGGGAGCAAACCTTTTTTTTTTGGGGGGGGGTTAAAATGATTTGACCCATCCATCCATCCATTTTCTTAACCACTTGTCCTCTCAAGTGTCGCGGGGGTGCTGGAGCCTATCCCAGCTGGCTTCGGGCAGTAGGTGGGCTACACCCTGAACTGGTTACCAGTTAATCGCAGGGCACACAGAGACAAACAACCCTATGATTTGAACTACTCTCTATTTTTCATGAACTTTTTACTGTTAATGTACTTTACTATGACTTTCTCCTATTTTCAACCAATACTGTATATTAATATGAAACCTTCAACTTCAATTCTTATTTATTTATTTTTACAAGAGAGCTTCAATTTTGAGAAGTTCAAGAAGATACAATACAATAATGCAGCAGGTAGTTATAGGGAACTCAAGTCAATAGTTTTCTTGACAATAATATTTTCTATGCTCCCCCACTAGTCTATACACAGTGTTCTTATTTAATATTGCGTTTGTGGAATATACCTGTATATTAAGCAGCAAAAGCCACCTGTTTTCATCCATCTCCATTTGGCTACTTGACTGAAAATGACCTCACAGTTGCTCAGGGCTCAGGTAAAAAACAATCACGGCTTACCTGTTTTCTGAGTTTAGTCACGAGACGTTCGTAAGCTGAGCCATGATGTCACCTCAGCCCTGACCAACTATAATTAGCTATAGAGCAAAATAGTTATGATCATTTAGTGTTAGGATTATTGGGGTGCGGGCTTTGAAAAAGTTTGAGAACCCATGTTGTACGGCAATTATTTTTTGGGGGCATAAAAAGGTAAAAATATGGTATAGTGTCATAGTCAGACATGGCAGCGCCCACCATGACTGAACTTTCATTCATCCTCACATTGTGTGTAAGCAGCACTGACTCCTCGTCAAAGTGCAGAAATGCTTTTTGATTGGAGCTTGTGAGATTAACGGTGACCGCCAGGCACGGCATGCTGCTCACACCTCTGCAGTCCACCCACTCGTCCAAGATTTCAGTGTGCAGCAGCACACAGCTGTCCTCCTCCTCCCACTTACTGCAGCACAAGAAGGCGGCGTGAGGTCAGGAATTGCCACGGGGGGCGTTTCGTGCACATGCGTACTGTATATACACAAAAACACACATTGACACACACTAACACAAGCGCAAATGAGGTCACAGACAAAGGACAGCAGAGACCTGCCAACATGCGGTTTGACCATCGTGATTCCAACCACAAAGAACATGAGCACAGAGAAGGCCATCATGCTGAAGCCCAACAAGATGGCTCGCTCTTCCCCGATGCTCGCCACTGACTTCTGGGTCCGCACTCGCGGCTCCCCGTGGCCTTCGGCCATTCCGCTTCCATCTTTTTCTTGGGACGTCACCATGTGGAGGAGCTCCCTGCGTCTCACACACACACAAAAATGAACGCATGTAGTATTGCATGCAGTATGAACTATGAGGGGTGGTCAGGGACATAATTCTGAATCATCCAAAAAAAATTCACTTGGCATGAGAGCATTTCAGTAGTATGTGTGAGAACATTTCATCTGTGTGGGATAATATTTCAGTAGTGTTTGTTAGTGTTTCACTGTGTGAAAGCATTTTAATAGCGTGTGAGAAAACATTTCATTGTCCGTAGTAGTTTGTGTGAGTCTTTCAGGAATGTGTGAGAACATTTCAGAAGTGTTTTTTTTAAGTTTCACTTGTGTAAAAGCATTTTGTAGATGTGAAGAGAGCATTTCATTTTGTGTATTTTGTGTGAGTGTTTAATTTGTGTGCGTGTAGTTTGTGAGAGCATTTCAGTAGTATGTGTCAGAACATTTCATCTGCGTGTGTGATAATATTTTGTGTGAGTGTTTACATTTTGTGTGTGGATGTGTGTGTTTCAGTTGGATGTGAGAGTGTTTCAGTAATGTTTGTTAGTGTTTCACTTGTGTGTGAAAGCATTTTAGTAGCATGTAAGAAAACATTTCATTTTCAGTAGTTTGTGTGAGTCTTTCAGGAATGTGCGAGAACATTTCAGAAGTGTTTAAAAAAAACTTTTTTTTTTTAAGTTTCCCTTGTGTGAAAGCATTTCGTAGAGGTGAGAGAGCATTTCATTTTGTGTATTTTGTGTGAGTGTTTAATTTGTGTGCGTGTTTTAGTTGCATGTGAGAGTGTTTCAGTAGTGTTTGTTAGTGTTTTCGTTGCATTTCAGAAGTGAGCCTGAGTGTTTAAATTGTGTGTGTATAGGACTGTTTCAGTAGTGTGTGAGAGCATTTCAGTAGTATGTATCAGAACATTTCATCTGTGTGTGTGAGAATATTTCAGTAATGTTTGTTAGTGTTTCACTTGTGTGTGAAAGCATTTTAGTAGTATGTCAGAAAACATTTCATTTTGTGTGAGTGTTTCACTTGAGTGTGAGTGTTTCAGCAGTTTGTGTGACAGAGTCTTTCAGGAAAGTGTGAGAACATTTCAGTAGTGTTTTTTAGAGTATCACTTGTGTGAAAGCATTTTTGTAGATGTGAGAGCATTTCATTATGAGCGAGTGCTAAATGTGTGTGCGAGTGTTTCAATTGCATGTGAGAACGTTTCAGTGGTGTTTGTTAGTGTTTTACTTGCATATCAGAAGTGAGACTGGGTGTTTAAATCCTGTGTGTAAGAGTGTTTCAGTATCGTGTGAGAGCATTTCAGTTGTTTGTTAGAGTATTTCACTTGTGGGTGAGAGCATTTTGAAACTTTTTATTTTTTTTCTTCTTCCAAAAGCTGAGTTCTTATGCTGCATTCGAGGAAAGTGGGAAGTCGGACTTTTCAGACCTCAAACCAGGAAGTGCTGTGCACCGCAACGCCCCTTTGAACTCGGAGATTGGAGTTGAAAACAAAAAATGTACTCCGACTTTATCGACTGGCTTGAATCTGTCACTCGAAAATGGCAACTCCCATTGAGACACAGACCGTTAATGGCAAATGATAATTTGCGCGATTATAAAGATATTTATCTCTTCATTTATTCAAAATAAGTAACTTCACATAACACAACGTGATTTGGACTGACTGTGTTAACCAGAACAACAAACAATTTATCAAAGTCAGACATCTTTGTTGTTGACATTTGCCTTGAACTCAAGTGGGATAAGTACGACTTTCCACCTTCTTCGAATGCAACATCATCTCTGACATCTCTGATGCCATTTTCAGTCGACAGCAAGTGGCAAAATGGCCGCCCCCTGAAATGGACAAAGCGGGTGGGTTTTACTCCTTAATTCGTATTCCACAAACACAATTAATCAGAATGCCGTTGGGACCCTCACAACATATTATTGTCAATAAAAGTATTACCTTCCCCTTTGATAAAACAAAACTTGCATTTGCTTATATATTTTATGAGAAATGAAACATTTGTACATTAACATTTGAATATGTATTAAAGGGATACTTGACTTATTGAGCCATTTTCAGCAGTAAAAAGGCAATATTGAAAGTTTTTAGCATTGACTGGTTTGGCATTTGAATTTTTGTTGCACGTTACAATGACATCCTATCTATCCATCCATCTATCCATAATTAATACCGTTAAAAACATATTTTTCCACTTGCTGTTAACTGAAGATGACATCACATGTACTGAGGAAATAGTTAATCATGGCTCACCTTTTTTCTGAGTTTTGTCAGCAAACTGAGCCATGATTGGTCATTATCCACTTCCTCAGCACAGGTGATGTCATCTTTAGTCAACAGCAAGTCGAAAAATTAGTATTTTAAGGTATTACAGTTTTTCTCCATAAGTTTGGCACATTTCTTAAAACTGAGATGACATTTTCAAAACTGCAAGCTCAATTGGCCAAACAGAGTTGGTACTGTCACAACTGCAAAGATCCTTCTCAATTGCTTTGGCTCATCTGCATTCACTTAGTTCTTTTGACAAAAAAGAATTTGGATGATTTTGCACAACTCTTTGGATCATCTGAAAAAGCTCATATCTCTCCCAAAACAGCTCACCTATGTGTCAAAATCAAATTTCTATGTCATACAAGTAGTCAGCGCCTCCAAAATGCATCGTCCCTTTGGCATTCTGTGAGCACTGCAAGTCAAAATCATTAGATGTTTTCTCACAACAGCTAACAAAATACAATTATATATAAAAGTGAGAGGAAAAAATGATTTTACAAGAGCGGTATTCAAAGTTTGCGGTTTGACATACTCTACTTACAGCCAATGAAATTGCAACAGTTTTTTTATTTACACAAAGTTACTTACACATTAGAGTGCAACAAAAGAAAGTGTAAGCCAAATTCTGTATATTTATGAAAAACTAAAATCATATCTCGCATACAGCATAAATAAAGAACCAACTACTGTAACACTTTCACTTTCACTAGCCTTCCCCCTCTTGGCCATCATCATTCTCTTGGACATCCATACGCTGCTCTCTATTCGACCAAAGGCTTTCATCTACATCGCAGAGGGTATTTTCCCTTGTAATGCAGCAAGGGAAAAAAAACGGCGTGAATGTCTCAACCATCCTCTACACTGATCCCCTGGGATGTCTTCGCATGCAGCATCCATTGCTTGAAGTAGGGTCAACTGGTCTTGAGGCCGATGTTCATACACATTCCACCTCCAAGCACAAAAAAACTCCTCAATTGCATTGAGGAAAGGTGAGTATGGTGGTAGTAGCTCCATGAGCATCCTTGGATGGGTTGTAAACCAGGCCCTGATGAGATGGCCATGATGGAAATTCACATTGTCCCACACAATCACATAGTTTGGTAGGCGAGGGCCTTCCAGACCTCTCTCATTTTCTGGGACCAGATTAGTGTACAGATGATCCAAGAAAATCAGGAGCTTCTTAGTGTTGTATGGACCTAAACTGGGGATGCGAAAGGCCACACCATTCTCAGCATTACGGATCTGTCTCAGTGTGTATTTGCAATCACCATGTGGCAGATTTCTTGTTCTTGATGGGGATTGAGAAGGCGTCCCCTGCCACCTATTACAGGTTGTTGGCCAATCCTAGACATAGAAGTGAGAGAACAATTTTAAATGTATGCCTTATGTATTTATTTTATGTAATGTAATTGTATTGCTATACAGTAAAGTGCATAAATTCTGCCCTTTTTTTATATTATTTATTAATTATTTTCTCTGTCATATTTATAGTATTTTATTGTAACATCACATTGAGGTAAAAAACTAGAGCACTTTAGGCCTACATACAAACAGAATGAATATTTTATACATTTCTTGCTTTGCATGCACAGTACTGTATACTGTCATGTAGCTTATACACTTCTGTAATTCCATCATTGACCGAGTACCTGGCGATTTCCCCTGCGAAATATTTGAATGACGGAGGACACTGTGGAGCGAGGCACATTAGGCTGAAGTCGGCGGCCTGCCTCAGCCATTGCGCAATGATGGTTGATGACATGGTCAATGAGTGTGGCCCGGATTTCATCAGGGACAGCTTTGTGCCTCCGTGTTCCTCGGCTGCTTCCCCCTATTCCACTACCACGCATTCTCACTCCTCTTCCCTGAGCTCGAAGTTGCCCTTGTGGATTTATTTGGCCAAGTGCCTCCATGTTCACATTGCAAATATACACATGACTGCAGTATTCACAATCATGGACAGCACCTGTCAGATAATTCAACATAACAGTTTGATTGGTCTATCGAGATGTAGGAAACACCTCCGTTAGTCAAGTTCTACTTTCACCTGACCATCAATTACTGTCATGAATTTATCAAATATTTAATGAAATTCATATATGGGATTTATGTATTACTGTATATGCTTGATTAATTTTGACAACTGAACAGATGATTTAGCACATTATAACTTACACACTGAAATCTTGCCGATATGTTTTGGAGAGGATAGCCATTAAACTGAAAAGACAACTAATCCAGCTCGATCAGCAATATCTATCCATTTGGAAAATGTGCTAAATGTGGGCACATTGCGCTAATTGTAGGCTAAATGTACACAACCATTAGCACAGATCCACTGAGGCAATTGAGACATGTTCTAAGACAATGGCAATTTGATGAAAGCAATGAGAAATGCCATTCAGTTGAGACCAATTGTAAGGTAGTTTGGGGATTTGTCCATAGTATTTTGAAAATGTCATCTCATTTTACCAAATTCATTCTGGACAAATGATTAACCTTTGCTGCTGAAAATGGCTCAATGAGTTAAGTATCCCTTTAAATATTATTTCTTAGTGGTATGTTTTTAGCTGGCAACCAGTTCAGGGTGTACCCCGCCTACTGCCCGAAGCCAGCTGGGATAGGCTCCAGCGCCCCCCGCGCCCTTGTGAGGAAAAGCGGTTAAGAAAATGGATGGATGGTATGTTTAGTATGCATTGTAACTACCAACAACGAGGGTCGTGGTCACGTCACATGAAGCCCTCAGGAAGATTTTTGGCCCACCCCAGCCAGTTGCAGTGGGGCTAATACAGTGTGTGTTTGCTCACCATTCACTTCGGAACTTTGGGCTACTTTTAATATATTTGGTTTCAAAGAGCAAATTATGTCAAGTGAGAAGTTATTAAAAAATATATTTTACCATGCTGCTGTTTTTAAATGCTCTCAGTGGTACCACTAGGCCAATGTGTTTTATCTATAAGAAGATGTCTTTTCATATATGCATGTCTATTTATGAGAGCATAATTTCATTGGGCACAGGGCTTGACATAAATAATCTTCTGTTACTTTTCTACACAGGAGTTTTGAGCCTTCCTGAGCTGTGGAAACACGTCAATATGAAATGTTTCATTCACAAGATAGAATGACTTTGAAGGGACACTATAAATATTTAATGTCACACTTAGGATGACATATGAGTGACAAAATCAAAGCCGCAAAAGCTCTTACGAGTCAAGCTATGAAAAGAGAATTTCGGTAATGTGGTAACCGTGATTACGTGTCATCATACCTTTTTAAATATGATAAATATAACCACATTTGTCAAAGCCGAGAACCTGCCGGCGATAATATGAGTCTGGTAAAGATTTAAGGTTTTAATCTCCGACATTTTTTTTTTAACAAGTCATAACCACTATTTGGGTTTTGCTTGGCTCATATGAAAAACTGCGAAGCATCAGACATGATATAGGGACTTTTTTAACGTGATTACGTAATTAACGTAAACAACAATATAGATCATGTGCACAAAATACTTATTTGAGGTACAAAAAAAAAAGGGATAACATGCTCAGAAAATAATTTATAGCCACAAAATACTAATGTGTGGCCATGAAACAGTATTACATGCACCCCAAATACGAAATAGGTAACCTATAACATACCCATGAAATGTTAATAACTGGACAGTTGGGGAAGCACACCTTCTGGTAAAACAGATGTGGAAGCTCGGGTTAAAGTTTCACAATGGGCAGGGATAAAATGCTTGAATTTGATTTGACATTCTGAGAAGCCTGACATTTCAGGTTATTGACCAGAATGGATTACGAAATGACCCTTACCGTAAATACATTGCTTATGGCATTTTGTAGCAAAGGTGTGCTCCATTTATTTAAAAAGAGTGACGAATTGTTTATGGGAATTATATTAAAACCACAAATTAGCACTTTGTTTCCACATTATAGGCACAATTGAATGCTCTCCCTATATGCACTGTAAAAACTATAATTTATATTAGAGATCTCAATCATTCGACTTAGGTTAGGGTAAAATAAGGTAACCTTTAGCGTAAAATTTATTTTAAGCGATTGTGCAGTTTGTCACTTTTTTACTCACAACTGCCACCTCTGGCTTAAAGCGTAACTGCAGCATCCGTGTCAGGCTCATCCATGGTGCGCGTGCGAGTACAATCTTAAAGTGACAGCCACAGTGCACCCTCGGCACTAACAACAGGGAAAAGGAATGAGTCCAGGAGCAGTTTGTGAAAGTGTCGAATTACGGGGGGAATTTGTGTGGGCTGTGTGAAAACAGTTAAGACGGAGCAGCGCGCGCTCACGTGGGCTGCTCCTCTCAGCTAGACAGCAGCGCGCCCCAGTTGGGGAGTGGCGGACAGGCGCTCCGTCACATTATCCCCTTCCTCCACAAAGTTGGCGATGTGCGGCAACCTTGACAGGTAATCCGCCACAACGTTGGTCTTGCCAGTGCGATGTCGGATCTGGAACGGCTGCAGGGAAAGGTACCAGCGGGTGAGACGGCTGTTGTGGTCCTTCATGGAGTTAATCCACGTCAGAGCGCGATGATCTGTTTCCAAGTCGAACTCCCTCCCCAGCAGGTAGTATCTCAGGCTCTCCAGAGCCCATTTGATGGCCAGGTTCTCCTTCTCCACAGTGGAGTACCTGATTTTGCGTGGCAGCAGCTTGTGGCTCATCACTGGCTTTTCTTCCCCCGGAGCACCTTGAGCCAGGACCACTCCCAGTCCCACTGCTGAGGCGTCAGTCTGCACCAGGAACCGCTGGTCGAAATCAGGACTCCTCAGCATCGGAGAGGAACACTGGCCGGCTTTGAGGGTCTGGAATGCAGTCTCACATACGTCATTTCAGGAAACAGGTTTCCTCTGGTGTTTCGCTGTCAGAGGAGCTGCGATCGTGGCAAACCATGGGACAAAACTCCTGTAGCAGCCGGCCAAGCCCAAGAAGGACCTCACCTTCGTTGTGCGGGGGCGTGGACACCTGCGGATGGCCTCGATTTTGTCCACCTGCGGTCAAATCTCGCCTGGTCCCAGCCGGTAGCCAAGGTATCTTGCCCACTGACATTTGGCAGGATTCAGTGTCAGGCCTAGCACTCGTCCCAGATGCTGCTGAAAATGACCACATCATCTACAGTAGGTAGGCAGCGCTGTAGTCCTCACACCCCTGCAGGACACTGTCCATCAGCCTCTGGAATGTGGCGGGTGCTCCATGGAGACCAAAGGGCATCACGATGAACTGGAAGAGGCCAGCAGGGGTCCGGAATGCCATGTAGGGGCGACTTGAGGCATCCAGAGATACCTGCCAGTAGCCCTTGCAGATGTCCAGTGTGGTGATGAAACTAGCGCGACCAATCTTTTCAAGAAGATCATCAATTCGGGGCATTGGGTAGGCGTCGAGCTTCAGAGTGAGCAGGCTTTCTTCACCACAATGACCACTGGGCTGCACCACTCTGACGGTTCGATCATACCGAGGCGCTGCATCTCCTCCACTTCCTTAAGCAGTTTCACCACTCGGTAGGCCTGCTGGCAAATCGGCCCTCTGTCCTTCAGGCGGATGATATGTTCACCAAGAACAGACTTTTCCGGGTTTGCAGCAAAGAGCTTGGAGACTTGCTTGAACACCTGGCTCAGCTGGCTGGACAGCAGAGAGATGGTCAAGTGCATGCTCCGCAGACTGGTTGAGGTCGGCTGGGGTAGACTCCTCCACATCGCTGTCCACCTCCCTCACCAGCAGTAATGGCACCGGAGCCTCCTTCCACTCTTTCAGCAGGTTGATGTGGTAGATCTGCTTCTTTTTGTCTCGGTGGTGAATCTCACACATCACAGGGCCCATCTTCCTGAAGACTGTACGGGCCCTGCCACTTGGCAAGCAACTTGCTGGTGGACGACAGGAGAAGCAGAACCTTCTGGCCGGGTTAGAATTGATGTTGCCTGGCCTGCTGGTCATACCACACCTTCTGGGTCTGCTGGGCATCGCGCAGGTTGACCTCTGCCTCGCCACTTGGCCAGCCGGTCCCTCATCGCCAACACAAACTGGACGATGCTGCGGTCGCAGGAGCCCCCCAGATTTTGAGCAGACGGTCCAACGGGTCCTGTACCTCCCAGCCATACAGCAGCTCAAACGGGGAGAATCCAGTGGACACTTGAGGGACTTCCTGGTAGGCGAAAAGCAGGGAGGGCAGCCACCGGTCCTAATCTCGTCCGTTGTCGGCCACGAATTTTTGCAGCATCTTCTTCAGGGTTTGATTGAAGCGCTCAACCAAGCCGTCTGACGGCTATACGCCTGAATGGAGTGGAGATTACTGGCAGAGATTGGAGGTAGGAATGGTCCGACATGACAAGTTTTCTGGCAGATAGAACAGGTCTTACAGAACAATTGAACGTCAGCATACATGAAAGGCCAAAAGAATCTGGAGGGAATGCGCAAATAAGTTTAGTTGCGTCCAATATGACCTGCCCAAGGCATGGTAGGTGCCAGGGGCATGATCATTGGCCGACATGAAACTGATACAACAAGATGTTTAGTCCCATCCGTTACAGTGTACAAGACATTGTTGTCAATTGCAAAGCATTCTTTATCCCCCTATCCCATAACCCATACCACAATCTATGCTTTTGGGCCCTGAACCCAGCAACACATCAAAGAAAACTCCATCCCCGGATGGCTGCCACAGGCAACTTTTCCACCACCCCGACATTCAATAAATAGGGTTGCTAATCCACAACCACAGTTCAATTCAGCAGTAGGGTTTTGCCAAGCACACACAAAATGTCTTCCAGTTTGCTAGTCTACACTGCTCGTTGGCACTAGTTCCCTTCGGACCATCGTCAAGAAACTACCAGAGTCCACCAGAGCAGTCATTGGTTCCCCATTAATAGCAATGTCTTTAAACCGCTGCCGCCTCACCACAGCGCTTACAGTCTTAACCCTGGGACTATAGCATGCCCCGCTAATCTTAGCTTTTCTAATGGGGCACAGAGAAGCTTTATGCCCAGCTTGTTGGCAATAAAATCAGATGAGCTCCTTACCAGGACTATGATGGTGAGGTGCAGGGCGAGCTTCTTCAGGCTGATGTGTGCTGCTTCTGGCAGCCGAGCGTTGAGGTATTGAAGTGCTACCTTAGCCGCAGTTAGCTCGTCGGTTGGGTCGTGCTCCTTCACCCAGGTGCGGATGTCGGCTGGGAAGACACGCAGTAGCTGCTCCAAGATGATCTGGTCGCCGATCTGCTCCGGTCAGTGAATGAGCACTCTCTTCATCCATGGCTACGTAGGCTTCAAGTGCCTTTCCAGTCAGGAGTGGCACCAAGCGACACGCCCACTCATTCTCCGGCCAACCCCAGGTTTTTGCAATACGCTCAAAGCGAAGCAGGTCATTTTCAATGTCTTCTCCTGCCATAAATTGTGGGATTTTTGGGTCCCCAAAAATTCTGTAGTCAGGCCCGGCAGGCTCTGGTATGTGGCGCCTCAGCGCGAAAACTGACGCGGCCGAGCAGCTGGTGTCGGCAAGTCCAGCCTGAAGCTCGACTCCTCGCCTGGCAATTTGTCCCACAATGGTGCTGTGCTGGGTGCTACCGGACCCCGCTCTGCCTCTGGTTGACCACCATGCTGGGCTGGCAAGGAAGCTATGAAGCTCTCTGAGCTCTGCCAAAAAGCCCTCCTCCATTTTCTGCTGCCCTTCCAGAAAAGTCCTCATGGCCGCCACCAGCTTCTGTTCTGCACTTGGTCCTCTCAGAGCTGCCCGGAAATCTGGATCAGAAGCGCACACTTCATCGTCTCTCCACTTCAGCGGGCAACCTCTGGAACTCCTCCCTGTGACCCATTCCCGTCCTCTTCGACTAGCCATCCCACCACTGCCACTGGTTAATTTCAGAAAGGGGGGAAAAAATGATGGCGCAGTCGAAAAACTTCAGTGACCAAAAATGTGAAAAAATATTTACAGTGCAAAAACAATCCCAACAATATATACAAGTTCCATTGGTCTTTTCTGCAATTTATTGTGGTAGCCAGTCACTCACCATCACTCTTGGCTGAGCACTCCCCTACAAATGATTTTTTTTGGATCCCTTTAAATACCCCCAGCTCCTCCTTCCCGGCAAACCATTTAGGCTAAATGATTTAGCCACTCATGGGGTATAATGCCAAAAAGTAACCAAAAATAACTAAAGCATGTAAATAAATAATATCTGCAACATGTATTAACCATAACCAAAATCCTCTATTCACAATCCGTAACTTAATCTCTCTCTAAAAAAAAAGAACAAACTCGCTAAAAAATAAACAAAACTACTTTTGTGGTATAGTCCATAGTCATGTGACACTTTAAGCACGGCAAAAAGCGCTATTTAAATGGGAATCAGGAAGTGCTTCGGTTTGGTCCTGTGTTTAATGTTCAACGACCCCGCAGAATGCAGGTGAGCGTTTGCGGTGCGTGTCATGAGTCGTGCGTCGGTGTCGAGTGTGCACCCTCTGCAACAACAACGGGGCAAAGTTTGTGAAAGTGGCCAATTACGGGGGGAATTTGTGTGGGCTGTGAGAAAACAGTTTAGACGGAGCTCGTCTCCGCGGAAACGAAGAGCGTGTAGCGCGCGCTCACGTGGGCTACTCCTCTCAGCTCGACTGCAGCGCGCTCCAGTCGGGGAGTGGCGGACAGTCACGGGCGCTCCGCCACATCTCTTTTTTAGCTCAGTTTTTGCGGACCGCGCAAATCTCTACAGAGCCTCATGTTTTCCACATTTTCGTACAGCCTTATTCCAAAATTAAATAGTCATTCCCCCAAATTTTACAAACAACCAATAATAACAGTGTGAAAATTGTGTCATTTATTAATTTATCATTATTATTTAGAATTTTGCAGATTTTACCAAAAAACTAAGAAATTTCATATTCTCATTCGAATCCCTTTTCTTTCTTTTTTTTAGCTCACTTTTTGCAGACTATAAAATGAATTAGTCATTCCCTCAAATTTTACAAACAACCCACAAAGACAGTGACAAAAAAAAAGATTTTACAAAAACAAAACAAAACAAAAACAACCCTAAGAAATAGGGGGGTGAATTGCCTAGTACCTGGCGATTCGAGTCGTATCACGATTCATAGGTCACAATATAAAAATAAAAATAAATTGATTATTGCGATTTTTTTTTTAAAACTCAAATTTAGAAAATACAAATCAGTAAACTTGTACATGTACACTGTAAGATTTGAATGGAAATGTATTTATTTATCTGAAAATTCAGGCTTATAACTGAGCCACTGCATTTAACAAACAGGTTGCATGTTTGAACAGCACTGAAATCAAATATTAAGGCTTAATGTTCCATTAATATAACATTCTTCAATGCTTAATGTGTGAATCCTAACCCTAAGTAAGACGTTTTGTTGAATATTCCCATTAAAAAATTGATGTTTAAAAATAGATTCGGCCGCATATCGAATCGATTCGAGAATTGCGCGCTGTAATATCGCGATATATTGCTGAATCAATTTTTTCCAACACCCCTACTAAGAAATCTCATTTACACAAATACGATCATTTATGTACGATTGTACATATCACTGGTGGCGAGCTAAAACCTTTTACCTGCCCCAAAACTGCATGTTTATTAGCCACTAACATTGCATCATCAAAGAGAGTGAATATTTTCAACACTTAAGCTTGGTCAGTAATTTCTAAAAATAACACCCACACGTGTAGACAGTATTACTGACCAATTATATTTTTGGAAAAACATGAAATTCACCAAATTGTGACTTATGAGGTTTCGGCCCAACGGCAGCGATATGTACATATGTATGATTTCAAACATGTATGTTATGATTGTGATCGTTTCAAAATGTCCATAAATGCACACCCCATCTGCTGTTGAAAAAAAGAAGAGGAAGAATATACAGAGGAAGTTACATAACTCAAAGTCATGGATACAGATTGTTGCATATGCAGATCAATATATTGCTTATATTGCTTTTTTCACCAGCGTTTTCGAAAACTCCGTTTTGCTTCATCGAAAACAGAGCTGTTGCCCAGAAATCCCTCCCAGAATCTTAATAAGAAGCCGAGTCAAACTTGAGCAGCGT
Source organism: Vanacampus margaritifer (assembly GCF_051991255.1). Lineage (NCBI taxonomy): Eukaryota > Metazoa > Chordata > Actinopteri > Syngnathiformes > Syngnathidae > Vanacampus > Vanacampus margaritifer. Next base: position 33,511,660 of record NC_135433.1, read on the forward strand.
TTCTAATGATCTCCAAAGAGTCTGGCCGGCCAGGTCGATGGTCCTCCTACCGTGTGTGTCGCCTGCGAGCACCCTGCAGGTTGATGTTAATTGGGATGCTGAATGATCTCCGGGGAGAGGCCGTGTTCAAAAACATACTAACTCTGTTCTCAGTCACCACCGGGCCCAGATATCCGCCTAACAAGCTGCTCTCTGTCTATCTGCAAGTCAAATATCTCTTGTGTCAACAGCCGAACGTGGCTCATCTTCGGCAGGCTCCAGAGCCCGCGGTGACAAAAGCGAATGGACGAGAGCTGGCCGCTGAGGGAGAAGCCTGCTTGTTTACCCAGGCTCAAAGGTGAGAGCGAAAACACCCTCCACCCTCATGTCGGTTCCTATAGAAACCAATACAGGTAAGCCAGGTAGGATGCTTAATGGCCTCTCAGTGGGCCTGGGAGGGTGCGACAAATGTCAGCACTTGTTTGAATCCTGATTACGTTTTCTTTAATGCAGTGGAGCTATTGCCGTCAGTTGGATCTACACTATTTGTGTGGTGTACTTAAATTCAACTTAGCTCAACATCAATACAGTGTTAGTGTTGCCTGGAGATCTGAGATTAATTTTTTTTATCATGCTTGTGATACAAAACACTCAAATCGCCACTCCCTATTAAACTGAATGGAAAGGCTGTTAATTCGTTCCTCTAATGACAAGAAGCGCTATTGAAAATAGATGGATAAATAATCAGTGTTGCCACAGTTGCCTTGAAAAGGCAAGATAGGTAGGTGCTTTACTGTTTGCTTGATTATAAAAGTAACTTATTTAAAAGTAAGTTATTTGAATAGTTACACTGAACAGATACCGACAACCCTGCTTAGCAGTAAAATGACACCCGTATTTACCACTTAACTCATTTGCTCCCAAAAATGTATAAATGCGTTCTATTTTAAACATTGCCATGGTCCCAAAAATGTATTTATGTTTTTTTTAATGCTAGAGCATACAGAAAGCTTTGATCCAGCCTTGAACTGAAGAGAATCAATGGTAGTTATTAAAAAAAAAACGGCCAGCAGGTGGCAGCATAGTATAAGAGATCAACCAGGGCCATGTTGCAACCCCCCCACAGTGTTTTAAACAGACTTGTGAATAATGATGGAACTTAGCTATATTCTAATGCTAATTACTGCAAAACTGAAACAGAAATATACTTTTTTTTCCTGATGAAAGAAGCAATAGAACACAATATTCTGTGGGCCTTGCAAAATCAGTCAAAGTCCAGTAAAACAGCCGGGAGCGTAGGGGGTTGCTTCAGTGAATGTGGTTGGGAGGGAATGACTTAATTGAAAGTGATATTTAATAATTGTTTTTTTTTTTAAATTATTTTCAATAAAATAAACAACCTTTTAGACTTACTATAATTAATTGTATTAATTTAAAAAAAAAAAGAAGTATTTTTCTGTATATTATTTAACATAAATGAGTTACTTGTTTTTAATACACAAAAAAAAGAGACAGTCTTTCTAGAGTTGAGTTAACATAAATAAATGTTTTAATAAACTCTAAAATAAAGGTACCGGTAGTCTTTTTACTTGACTTATTTAAAACAACTTCAAACAGCATTTGTATTATACATTTTTATAAATATAATGATTAATTTTGGGGACCCCCTGCATTCACGCAATCTGTGTTTTTTTATTTTATTTTACGTAGTGTAACTTATTGAAGTTGTGCTGTTGACAGAATGTGCGGCAAACCTTAATATGTTTGTTTTTCGTGGACACAAACCCAAAATAGTGTCTGTATTCCAGCTTGACGCCATTGATCTCTGTCCTTCCCCTCTTGCTGTTCATGGGCCTGTGAGTCGTCAATGCGCTGAAAACGATGATGTCACTCTCTCTGACGGAAATGTGAATTTGATTACTCCCACAATGCATTTCACTACGTTCAAGCTGCAAATACCAGAGTTTTCCTATAGTTATGTTTAATGACTTTAGTGAGTACTATAGTGTTATGAACAGGTGTTCTCCTGTATTTTATTATTCATGAACTATTAGTTTTACAATACAATAAGTACGTGTGGGAGATTCTGTGGCTGAGAAGTACGTGCTGCTTATTAAAGTCTTGTTTATTCTTTCTCACTGCATGATACCTTTCTGAATCCAAGCCAATCTATAATAACATTCACTAAGATTATTGATGCAACTCTTGGATTTTATTTGATTATATTGTACAGGTTGAATCCATCCAATTAAGTATTTTGGGGTCAGCTCCTGTCATTTTCCTTTTTTAAATTCTTTTTCAAGTTCTCACCTTTGCTTTTGTGACTACAGTACTCGATTTCACTGAGGCCTCCTGTTGTTTTAGGCTCAGCGTGTTGGCTGACCTGTTGGATTTATTCTGAAGATAGAAAAAAACGTAATGCTAGCAAGCTGGTAAAAAAAAAAGGTAGTAAAAAAACATATCACTGTCCATATACTGTAAATGTCGTCTAGTAATAGGACCTTTCTACCTTGAAAAGTTGCCTTATTCCCACCGTGATGCTGCTGCGGAAGGGGGTCTCTTTACTGCAGCTCAATCACATCATGACAACCTCTGGTGTTTCCCCACTTACATTGACTTCCTATTTTCCCTGGAAACAGCAGTAGACAGACAGCAGTGGGAATTGGATTCAGGAGATTTATTTGCTCGAATGTCCACAGGCAGCAGACGGCCATAAACTGCTCACTTGGACCATGTGCCACACCTCGACAAAATGGTGTAAGATTGCAGTGACTCTCAATCACTGGAAATGATGCATTTTCACTTCGGTGGTATGCATGGTGAGCAGAGAAAGGAGATTTTTTGGGTCATCCTGATTCAATGTTAACAGTCGGGTTTCACTGTATATATACTTTTGTGATATAGTATCTTTTTTTGGTGATCAACTGGCAACTAGTGTTCATTTAATCAGCCATTTTGAAATTTAGTCACAGTTTCAATCACGCTTGTAAGTTTTTATCATAGTTAGTCAACCTCATCCCGTTTTTATTTAGTCAGGTTTTAGTCAACTATAACTGTAGCATTTTTGTCTTTATTTTAGTCCAAGAAAACAGAATTTTATTTGTCTAAAACTGTCAAAGTTTTAGTCTACTTTTAGTCAGGAGTAAGGACAATCATTTGACTTCTGTATAATTTTTGTCCGCAGATAATGTTGAACACTTTGCATCCAAAGCGATTTCACATAAAATGTTCTCTCATCTTTTTTTTTTTTCCGAGCTAGCGGTCAGATTAACATTATTGTTGGAACTTTATAGTTGTTGGATTAATGTTACGTTATAACTATAATGTCCTCTCTTTCTTAACCTTTCATTGTAAATCCACCTCCTGTCTGTCCCATGTGTTTGTGCATGTTGCACTCGCTAGCTGCATATTTGAAAGGGGGTGTCTCACATTGTGTCACATGAGTGACAGATTAGCAGAGACAGGATTTTACAAAATCATATAATTTTTGTCTTGTCTTTGTTCACGAACAATAGCTTCGTTTCCATTACAGTTTTTCGCAAAAATAAAAGCGATATTGTACTATTTTGATAAAGTACAATTGTGACTGATTGAGGAGCGTTTCGTCTCGTAATGTCCCGTCTCGCGAGATCTCGCAGTTCTGTAGCAGGTGCTCATGATGTTTACGGAAGACAGACGCCCGTGTTGTTAATATTAGTTTAAAAATATCTCCCTCCCCTCATCGGGCGGGTTCGGCTATTTAGTGTTGGTGTGTGCGCGCGCGCTTATAACTCGCGTTATGGTGCGGACGGATGGACTTCAAAGATGACGTTTGCTCGTTGCCACGGCCAACGGCCATTTCTCATGCAACGTGCGTTAAACGGCGGCATATTGGCCCCATAATTAAATCGCTTTGTGCTCAAAAAGACTTGTTATCCCCTCCGGAGGCAGCTCCGACACGAAAGCGAGTGGCGCCGTACTTCCTACTTTCCTCCGTGACCGGGCGGTGGTCACATGACTACAGGGAATGCGACACGTCACAAAAAACACCTCATGAGAGCGTAAACACTTTTTTTGCGATATTTTAAGAGTTTTTTCCGAAAAACATGTTTCCATTACCGGCTTGCTTTTGCGCAAAACTGAGGGTAATGAAAACGCACCTTACAATGTCCATACATTTTAGTCCACTTTTTATTACCATTAGTGAAGTACATTTTTGTCTCGTCTTTATTAGTTGACGGAAATCCATATTGATTTAGTCCCAGTTATTGTTTATTAATGAGTACTTTAGTCTAGTCTAGTTTTTGTCCGGTGAAAAATGTGTGTTGACGAAATTGTTTTTTTGTTTAGTTACCGTTGACAAAATTAACACTACTGGCAAGCAGTCTTGGGTGTTATCAGCCTTTCACTAGGAGTTGGCAAGGACGGCCTGGCCTCCACCTACTTGCAGTCCTGAACAGAATAATAAACGGCATAGAAAATGAGTGGATGGCCAATGAGTGTTGTATGAAGTAACACTGGTTAGATAATAAAAGCTAACTTGATGAAAGAGAGATGACAAAGCAGGTGGTGTTCCTGACCGGCGGCCTGCAATAAGTTATACATCGTCATTATTTTAAGGGCCAACTCCTCTGCCAGCGTTTCTTTTTCGTGAAACAATCGACTGCCCAGGGGTCCACTAAAACACTGAGACAGATGGATTGAGTAAGAGTGGCTGTTTTAACTATGCCTGAGAGAGGGAGCTAGAGGCATCTGCAGCTAAGGGTTCTTCAACTCTGCCCTGGGTTTGTTAGCTGCGATGAAACGGAGCAAAAGGGCTCAACTCTAAATAGTACAGAACTGCTCAAAAATCTGTGGCCACCACCAGCTGTGTTGTTGATGACCTTTTTCAGGGCTGTCATTTTGACATAGGAAACAGCAAATACTTGGACAGGATGATGTCAATAATATAGTGTTTTGAAACTTTATTGATTCAGTATGTTGTTGCTATCAGTTGGAATCCTCACATCTCCAAAATGACTACTTTTCAGGCAATATGAGGAACATCTTCCTCCCAAATCTGACCTTCATGGCTAACCAGTTCCTTCTATACCAAAGCAATACAGCGATCCAACAATCTTCACTCGTCTGAAAACTATGCAGACATTCAATCTTGAGGTGACAAAATGCAGCACAGCTCCCTCAGTTTGTGGGAAGTGGCCGGGTTTTGCAGCACTTCTCTGACAGTTTAAGTGTTCAAGACAGTTAATAGATTTGTTCTCAAGCTATTTTCAACTAATTTGTTACTATGGCATTGTGTAAATAACAGATTATAGTTGTTGCGGCTATTGGCTCGGGCCCGCCGGCGTCTACGCTCCCCTTGTGTGTGTCGTGTGGTGTTTTGCGGTCACTCAAAGCGGCTGCGACTTAGCAATGCAGCCCGCCTCGTTACGCTTCGTTTTCGCTGTGCTATTGAGACACTCGGTTAAGCCATTTGGGCTTATCGTGTATTCCTTTGTGTCTTTTGTTACTCCATTTGTACCTGACTGTAGTCTCTGTTATTTTTTTTAGCCATTTTTGTGCTCGGCTATTGTCTTTGTCACTCGTCACCCTTTGGAGCATTGTCAAACCCCTGCCATTCCCCAATTAAAAATGTCAACTGTCATTCAACCATCTTAAATCTCCTGGTCTGTGTGTCTTCCCTTCTCCTAGCAGAGTCGGTCGTAACAATAGCTTAGACATTTTCATTTTAGTTAGTTTATATTTTTTTTTGTTTTGTTTTTTAAATTTAGTTTCAATTAGTTTTCAGGGCGGTTGTGTTTGTTTATTATTAGTTTTAGTATTTCAAAAAATGCTTAGGTTTAGTTTACTTGTAGTTTTAGTGTTAGTTTTTGTTTAAAAAAATGTGATGTATTACTCTGTGCAAGATTGATAAAAATACCAAGATTAAATGAAAAAAATTACCCAGTGTTGCGTTTCGGCTGAATTAAATGAAAACGCACGCAAGGTGAGACATTGGAGCCAAAAAGTCAAACAGGAAAATTGTCGCTTCTTCTTTTCCTGAGAGAGCTCAGTATTGTTCATTCGTTAATCTTATAGATTCGACATGTCATCATCATTGCTCTCTCTTTTTTCTCTCCTCTTTTTCTTGTTTGTATGTGCGTGTGTGTGTGTGCTCATTAATTCACCTAAAAACTAATAAAAATCCCATACCGTTCACCTAAACCGAATGCGTCAGAATCCAGCTGGAGTCGTGAAGTTGTCAAGAGACCTGAGGAAGGATCAATGAAAAAAAAAAAAAAGTGAAATCCAGCACCGACCAGACATCACCTACTACCCACCGGGTTACCAACCTGAATCTTTCCCTAACCCCAGAAACATCTACATTCCAACAAATTAGGGCAACCTCAAGAGACCAAAGGAAAATTGTCGTTTCTGAAGGTGCTTTTCTATTGGCTGCTGCTCGATGACATCACTTCTGTGTGACACACTTTCAAACAACCTCCGGTTAATATCGAAACGAATATACTTAAATCACATTTAAAATCAACCCCAAAGGCTCATGTACTAAATTGGCGAAAACTTCGCGATAATTGTAGTTTCGTTTAGTGAGTTTTGTAAATGTAAAATGTAATTTCAATAAGTTTTCATTTTTTAATTTTAATTTGTGAGCGATTTTTTATTTTTATTTTATTTTAGTTTTAGTTATTTTGTTAGTTTTAGTTGACTAAAATAACCACTGGTGACCGACTAAAAGCATCAATTTGTGGAAAAAATATGAAATTGACCATATTTTTACATTTAAGGTTATAACGCATTGGCACAATATATACTTTTCATGACATTTTTGTTGGTGGTGTGTTGTGAGATTTTTGTAATGTAAAATATGTCCCTTGGCCTCAATTAAGGTTAGGAAACACTGCTGTATAGTGAAAATCTAGGTTGGCAATGCTGAAGGATGCTTGGGGAACAAAGAGAAGTTTATTGACAGCGAGCAGCAGCACTGCAGTGCTTAAGAAGGAGAAACAGTCAATGGGAAGCTCTGACGGGAAGCTCGGATTCAGCCATGCCCGTAGTGCAAGCTCATTACTACTGTAAATGTAATCTTTTCTAAAATAATGCTATCCTAAGTTAAGATGACAACGGAGGTACAACTTGAAGTTAGTGAATCTTTAGGGCGCTATAGGGCATGTTAGCTACTGTAGATCTCAACTTGCAGTCAACAGAAAACACTATTCCAAACTACACATGGAGCAGATGACCTCAGTGGCAAAGCGGATATTTCCAGCTACTCCGTGCGTTTGATGAAATTGTAGCCAACAAAATTAAAAATGTATAAAGCTCAGTGTACTTGACTTCACCTGGTGTAACCCAAGACATTTTCTCGATCATCAGGCTCGCAGCGTGGCGTCATGCTTCATCTTCCCCGTGACTCAAAGAGAATTTCATCTTTAACATAAATGCTAAATGGAAAAAGCGACTTGCGTACTGCTGTCATTTCAGACCGGACAGATTTGATGTGCTCTGACCAGCTTTTCATTCGTCAGCCTGCGGGGCTTCAACACATGATCCCCATTTTCATCAAGACTTTTTCTAATGGTGCAACAAATTCCCCTTATGGTCCGGCTAAGGCACTGTAATTGGACATGTAGTGTGTCTTATTATGTGATTTTACCACTGCACCGCGTTTCTGCAGCACACCCACAGAGGTCATTGTATAAAAAGTCGCCATGGATTATCTCCAGAAGAGGAATCTAACTTTTATTACTATTGGACTAATATTTATGCTTAGCGGCATAGAGTACGGTAAGTTCATCCTGATGTTTAAAATAAGCAGCAGTTGGAAGTAATTAGCACAAATACTTAAGTTAACACTGTTACTGGACTTAAGTAGATTTTTCAGGCATATGAACTTGAGTAAAACAATTTTTTTTTATAGTGGCTGTAATGAAGTAGAGTTAGCATTTCTACTTTTACCAGTATCTTTACTTTCTACTTAATTGTTGTACAATGTGAGTAATTCTGCCAACTCTGAAAATAACCTCATTAGAACAGGAAAAACAAAACAATCAGAACGCTGGCTTGATCCTCCCATTGAGGAAATTGCATCAGATTTTTGCGACATATTTCAGAAGTTGTTGTGGTCATTCATTGATCCCCTTCTGGTGTTTTCAGCTGTCATTCTGCCTACAATATGGCGATATCTCCAGATCCTAGATGCGCCTCCATATTTCTTGGGTCTGGGTCTGTCTGCTTTCAGTTTAAGCGGGCTTCTCACTGGACCACTATTTGGCTGCTGGTCAGATCGCAGCAGAGCCACCAAGCCCATTATTCTTTTCTCCAATCTTTTTGAGATTGCTGGTGAGTTGCAAATACACATAACCATGTTTTGACGGTGCATTGTCTCAGTTCAAATGGCTTCCCGAGCCTATCCTCTGGTACATATTTGAATATGGAATCTCTGTTTATCAATCAACATACATATCAAAGACATTACATTATCCATGTAATCCAAATCCAGCGCTCTGCAAGGAAAAGGAAGCATTAACCTGTCCATGCGCTGGGCGGATGTCAAAAGACACGCCCACGCTCAGAGGTGGGCATGTCAATCCATTTTGACAGTCCATCATCGTCAACGGCTGGGGCACCCGTCCATCATCGTCAATCCGTTATTATTTCAAGCCAAACCAAACTGCAGTCGTCCATCTGTTAACGTTATTTTAACTGCGCTTCCATCGTGACATGACAGACGCTATTTTAGAACCATCAGTGAATTTCACCAGTCAGTCAGTCCGTCATCTTGTCCCTTCTTCTTCTTCTTCTTCTTCATTTTATTTTTTTGTCTATTTATTGAATTGTTCTTTGCCGACCTGTATGTTTAGGAAAATAATGTAAATAAGAGCGGCAAATAAATGTATTTTTTCAAAATCAAATCTTTTTCTTCTTCTTCTCCTCCTTCTCCTTAATTAACAAAAACAATTATAAACAATAAAGGACATCAAACAAGGGCATTAAAACAACTTGCATTTCTTCAGCAATGAAAGCAATTCCATGGCTTTCTTAGTCTACACAAAATGCTAACATTTATACCACAAGAGTAACTCATTCAACCAATGATTACACCAGGGTTTTGTTTTGAGCTATCTACATTTGTGTATAAAATATTACCCTAATATCAACAACACATTACTGACAAAATATTGGCAGATTGCAGTCTTTCATAGTCTGCTTGGCTTCCCCATGGTGTAGTTTCAATAAACTATCAACAAAAACAGTTTGGGGTGAACACACTACATACATTTAAAGCTGTACTCAACACTAAATCAACTTTTGATTTAAAATCGGCGCCCAAAGGGGTCTTTGCCTGAAGGACTGTTGGGTTGCGAATGGGGAGAGGGCGGTGGGTGTCGGAGGGGTGATGTCAGAGGGGGAGGGGCGTGGTCTGTGTCACGTTCCACAAGTTGATGTAGTCTGTAACTTCTCGTGTAATGAGAGGACAAACAGCCAAATTGTGTTTATCCCAATGTTTAGTTAACCTTAAGTGAAAATAAAGAATCTGGAAGTACAAAACACTGTTACAACCACTTTTGCTCATCTGCCATGTTTTTCCATGCAGACCGTCCACATAGTTGTGGACGTATATAATAACCTGGACTGCTTGAGTTGAATTCATTGATTTCTCTGTGCATTTTCATGTTATTTTCTGTCTCTATAGGAGAAATGCCACCGTGTATGAAATGGGAGTCCGTCAGTCAGCATTGACCCGCTTACCGACAATGCATTGACCGTCAAAAATCCACTTTCGTCAATGCTTAGTTTGTCAATTTTGGAATTTTTTCGTCATTCGTCAACAAAACGTGCGTCCGTCATTGATGGATTCATGTTTGGGACGCTCTGGACGGTGTTATGATGCCATGTTCAAGTTCCTGCCGATTTACTTCCAGCAACTTTGCATAGTTATTAAAGAGGAGTGGAATAACATTTCACCTGCCGCAGTCAATTATCTGGTACAGTGGTCACACCAGATACTTACTGACTTGTTTTCTAAAGCCCCGGGACCCTTCCCAACACAGCCAAAGGCGAACGTGTACAATATTCATGCTGTCTAATCAGCATCTTGAAATGTCATGCCTGCCTGATGGGCGGATTATCTCAGAAGAAGTGCTGACTAAGAGAGATTCCATCATACTTGTAAACAATATTTGAAAGAAATTGGCCTTTTGTGTCCCATTTGCTCACTTCTGCCTCAAGTGTGTTACTCTGGTCTGGGGATGTACCTTTGGTCCTAATGGATGTTTTTATTATTTTCCCAGGTAACTTCATGTATTTTATTGGCTATTCAAAGTGGCTGTTAGTAGGAAGTCGCCTTGTGACAGGTTTGACATACACACATACGCAAACAAATACACTAATGTGCGTAAATGCAGCAGCTGCCTATCAGGACTTTGGTGTGCGTAATAGATGGATATTGTTGTCCTCTCAGGTGTCGGTGCAGGAGCAGGATCCTCCATCTTCGGTTTCTTGACTCAGTGCACCCGGACAGAGGAACGAGCTGGTATCTTTGCAGCTATCATGGCCTGTCGACAAGCAGGCCTGCTTTTGGGTTAGTCGCCACCTCCCCAGATAACAACCTGCGCATTTAAATGCTCAATGTTTTTCCATGTACAATTAATACTTTTAAAAACAATTTTTGCTGTCAACTGAAGGTGACATCATCTGTGCTGAGGAAACAGGTAATGACTAATCATGACTCAGTTTGCTGACCAAACCCAGGAAACAGGTGTGCCGTGATTAGTTGTTGCCTATCATAAGCCTGTCAGCTTCAGTCGACAGCAAGTGGAAAAATGTGTTTATAAGGTTATTATTTGTACATAAAAAATAATGAAGTTATCAAATAAATTCTGGACAAAATATTCACTTTTTATCGCTGAAAATGGCTCAATAAGTCAAGTATCCATTTAACATGTTGGAATTAAAGAAACCATCCAAACAAACGCAAACAGCATACAACTTTACATCATCTGGAGCAGTTTACAGTAATTACACAATCAGTGGTACTTTTAACCTTTATCTCATAACATGACAAAACATTTTTTAATAAGTACTTCATAATCACCAGACATACTGATTAGTATATATTTATGCAGATCTCTAGATATATGTTTGCTAGCTGAAATTGGCTGTAACTAATTTTGTTCTGACCAAGCGCAAGCTATTTTCAACACTTAGTTAACTCATTCACTGCCATTGACGGTTCTAGACGTCAAATATTCATTTTAACTATTAACTATTTAACTATAGATTTGTTTATTGTACATTTAGAACAGATATAAAATTTGTGATTAATCGGAGTTAACTCGTGAAGTCATGCAATTAATTACGATTAAAAAAATGTAATTGCCTGACACTCCTAATTTTTAATAATCTTTTCTTTTCTTTAATCGCATCAGGCAATTAAAATTTTTAATTGTAATTAATCGCATGACTTATTTAACTCACGATTAATCATAAATTTGTTCTAAATGTACAATAAAAAAATTCTAGGTTTTTATACTCTTGTTAACAAAAGTGGAAAAAATTTTAAACTAATAGAGATAGTTCAAATGAATTTTTGCCGTCAATGGCAGTGAATAATAAAAAAAAAACTTAATTACTTAGACTTATTTTCTTTTTAACCATATTTGGACATACAAGGTTTCTGCCTGGGCCAACACTACTGATTGGGATGGCCCTGGGCAGATTAGATGACATGACAACACATAGAGGCTGCAATGTGATTGGACCCCCAAAAAATAAAATCTAACATTCACATTAATGTACTGTAAGATGTGCCGCCAAGAGAAATGCGAAAAAATGAAGAGAATAGACAATTGGGAATAAATTAATAAAATTTTGATCAGTGGTCAGTGCTTCTTCACACGATGCGCACACACGCACAGAGCCTGGCATCCTTTGCCGCCTCTCCACCACACGTGCCTTCTGAGGAAATATCAGACAGAAAAAATATATGTCTCCAAGGTGGAGCTGTTGTGTTATTCCGTCTGATCTTTAAAGAACTTCCTCCTGTCTCTCCAGGGCCGGCGTTCAACCTGTTTCTGCGGCTGTGTAATTTCAAACTTGGACCCTTTGTTGTCAACAAGTTTACATCTCCTGGGGTAACAACATCCTGATCAAAAATCTAAGGTTCCCCAAAACCTCATCAACACAGTGGCAATGTGCAGAAATTGAGCACTGCTCTTTAGTCGAGTGCTCTTTTACTCCCTTAGAGTAAGAATCTAACTTGCTGCTGAGACTTTTCAACAACACGCATCGATCGACACTTCATTTGGTACTCCTGCATAATTTAGAACAGGAAAAACAATCATTTTATTCTCTTAAGGGGAAATAGTTTTACACTGTCTTTTTCCTTCTCTTTTTTGCATATACATGAGCATGATGCTCAAGTAATTGGCTGTTTGGTGCATTGCTCAAGGGCACAATAGCTGTGCTCAGAAGCAATCGGTGCTCTCCACAAGCAGTCCAAATTTCCATAATTCACTCTATAGCTAACATTTTCTTTTTAGGGTCCTGAAGCATACCCCAAATCTTGTTTACCTGATTTTCCTGCCTAATATAAACGCATAGAAGGCAAAGTGTTCTAACAAAAAAACAAAAAATGCGTTCAATTAAAATTATTGACAGTGGCAATCAAAATTGAGCATTGTCTTTAAAACACACAATATTTGATGCCACTCTTGTATTGCAGTTAGTGGTGAAATTCAGTTTCAGATAACTTTATTCATCCCTGTGGGACAACCAGATTGATGTACGATAGGCGAAAAAAAAAAAAAAAAAAAGGAGGGGGGGATCACTGTCTGGTGAGTACTTAAGTAAAAAAAAATAAAAATAAAATTAAATTTTGGGTACAAAAGGGAAACTCAAAATAAACAAGTTATGTTTGGTTTGAATTTATTGACAATTAAAATGAAACTCTTTTCTTTTCAGCAAAGTGCTTCATCAATATCTTGATGAAAGCGGAATTCAAATCAAAACTTTTCTTTACAATAATATGTTCTATGCAACCCACTAGTCTAAACATGGCATTCTGATTAATATTGCGTTTGTGGAATATGAATTAAGCAGCTAAATCCACCAATTTATATCCATCTCAGTGGGCGGCCATTTTGCCACTTGGTGCAGACTGAAAATGACATCACAGTTGCTCAGGGCTCAGATAATGACCAATCACAGGTCACCTGTTTCCTGAGTTTGGTCATGTGAGGTTACCAAGCTAGGTCGTTACCTGTGCCCTGAGCAACTGTGACGTCATTTTCAGTCGGCAGCAAGTGGCAAAATGGCCGCCCACTGAGATGGATAAAAATTGGTGGATTTTGCTGCTCAATTCATATTTCACAAACACAATATTAATCAGAATACCGTGTTAAGACTAGTGGGTTGCACAGAACATATTATTGTAAGTAGAAACTTCTCTCTTCTTTCTCCCAGATCTTCATGTGCTTGTTGTGGTTGCTGCTCCAGTTTGTGGTCCTGGTAATGTACTGGGACTTACCGGCCATCGACACCCAAGAGGGGGCCGTACTGATGATGGAGTTGAAACTAGAGGAAGACGAGGAGGATGAAGACGAGCCGCTGATGGGCTCGGATGGTATGCGGCTGCACACTTACAAAGCCGTCAGCTCCAGCCAACTGGAGATTTCCACCTCATCTGAAATGCAAGCTTTCCACGAGGCCTCATCGTCCGGATCCGAAGCGTTTGATAACTTCAGCATCAGTGCAGGTGAGCTGGCATCTTTTAAAGCCTGTCTGGACTGACAATTGTTTTATTTCAGGCAAAAATTCACATTTTGTCTTGTACATATTTCTTGGCGCACACGCATAAACTTCTATTCCACAGGTGTAACTAGCGTTTGTGCTCAATGCTCTTTTATGCAATAATTGTTAGCTATGTTGCATCTTAATCCTGTCAACAAATTACATCTTTCTTTACATGTACGATTGCAATATCATCTACCCGATAAGATAATGGGCCCTATTTATGTCGACAGGCACCCATGCACTTGGTGTAAAAAAGGGGAAATTTTATGCTGGAGCAAGTCTAGTTTAGCGTGTTTGGTAATTTGGTAGACTGTGCTAAGCCTCAATAGGCATTCCGGTGTATTCCTTTTTTTTTTTTTTTTCCAGGAGAGCTCAGTATTGTTCATTCGATTTGACATCATCATTGCTCTCCTTTTTTTAACAAATAAATTAATTTTTTTTAATAAATGTTTTATTTTTTATTTATTTTTTATTATTTTTTTTAAATATATATACATATATATACATATACACACACATATATATATATATATATATATATATATTTTTTTTGTATGTGGGTGAGTATGTGTATGTGTATGTGCGTGTGTGTGTGCGTGCATGCGTGTGAGTGTGTGTGTATTCATCAGTTCACCTATAGCCCATTAAAAAAAATCCCATACTAATAATATAATATAATAATAAATTGCCAAATGCAGAAACATCAATGTAAGTTATCACGATGTAGTGGCTCTCGCTAACAGACAGAATTAAGTAACCAGAATTAGGTTAAAAAATTCTATATACGTAGACCATGTTTCTATAAATTTTGATATTTGGTTTTTATTTGAGGCAGATATTTTTTCCATTAAAATGTGATTTATGAGGAGGTTAGACCATTGGTCGATATTCAGAGTTTGTTTATTTTTCCAGTTAACAAGAATTGTTTTTTTTGTGATAGTAAGGGCTACAAGTGTAGATTGAAATTGTTTATGTGGTAAGTCAGTTGTTGTTAGGTCACCTAGCAAACACAAGTTTGGAGATAAAGGTATCCTACAGTCCAAAATAGCGGAAAGTTTTTCTAAGACTTTAGTCCAGAAATACATAACCGGAGTACATAACCATAAAGCATGAACATAAGTGTCTGTAGTGTTTTGTAAACACTGGAGACAAATGTCGGAGTCTGAGAGTCCCATTTTCTTCATCATATATTGAGTAATGTATGTTCTATGAATAATTTTATATTGGATAAGTTGTAAATTTGTGTGTTTTGTCATTTTAAATGCGTTTTCACAAACTTGAATCCAAAAGTCAGGTTCCGGTGCTATAGACAAGTCTGTCTCCCATTTCCAGATGGGTAAAGACATTTTATCAGTATATGAAAGTAACTTATATATTTTTGAAAGTTTTTTTTTTTTGTTGTTGTCGGAGAAAGCTTGTTAATATCTTTAGCTAAAACAGGCGGTTGGAGCGTACCCCGAAGTGTTGGAATTTTTATTTTTATTTTTTTTTCATTCCGGTGTATTCCATTGCATGCCTCCGGCACATCTGGTAATTTGGTGACCACAAGTAGACTAGATATTAGACTCGCTAAAACCATGTCTAACTTGTGGTGCAGGTGGTGTAACACGATTTTGGTTAGGGGTGTGAATTGCCTAGTACTTGGCGATTCGTATCACGATTCATAGGACACGATTTGATTCAATACGGATTAATCCCGATACAAATCTATAAATTGATTATTGCTATTTTTTTAACTCAAATTTAGAAAATACTAATCAGTAAACTTGTACACTGTAAGATTTGTATGAAAATGTATGTATATTACGGAAAATTCAGGCTTATAACTGAGCCCTGCATTTAACAAACAGGTTGCAGTCCGTTTCATGTTTGAACAGCACTGAAATCAAATATCAATTTTCTACTGTAAAAAAAAAAAAAAGTGCCTTGGCTCAATAAAAGTTGTGAAAATTGCCCAACAGGATTAGTGTCAGTTTACACGTAAACAGCCATTGAACGCTTGCATTGATTATCTATATTCCATACTGTGTGCATGTGTCAAACCCTCATATTGATTCTTTCACTCTGTGAAAATGTGGCAAAGAAACGGCTAGATGGACAGCACATTATTGACCAAGCATGCTGTGTTGACTCGAAATGGAGAAAGAAATGGTCGTGCGCTCAACGTTCCTCTCATTGATTTTCTTACAACCAACCAGAATATTCAGCAACAAAACAAGGGAAAATGTGCATTCCTTGCAGCAAGTCAACCCTTAATTATCGATCATTTTTTCTTAATACAGTCATAGATACAACACTCTGTTTTGTTTTGAAAATAGTGGATCTTCGACATAGTCATTGCAGCACTCTACAGCTTAAAGTTTTGGCTCAGTCGGGTGCAGAGAGAGCTTTGTTTATCGGCCCAAACCTCAGTAGAAGTGCTCATCAGTCAAATGATCAATGTGGGGGAAAACAACTCGTAACAGGAGCGAGCCTCTTCTGTGTGTCCAAGTCTATCAAGAAGTAGAAGAAAGTCGAAGAAACTCACTTTTCTGTACTGTTTATCCTGTTCGGGGGAAGCCTAACTTAATTGACTGTGGGTAAAATTCTCAAAACAAACAGGCTCACTTTTATATAGCCCATCCTAAACTTGAAATTGTAATAAAGTTCAATGACATGCTGAAAAAACATACTGTTACATACCGATTCTTAAAGTGGGGCATGTGCCTACTCAGTTTCAAGCAGGGTAACAAGATGGCGTCCGTATGTCATGTGACCAGCAGTTGACCAATCACAGCGTGATGACATACGGACGCCATCTTGTTACCCTGCTGAAAACCGAGTTGGCCAAACTCTCTCTATATATGGCTCTGCCACTAATGTTAATCTCTTTGTGTTCAGACATATTTAGGTACAAATTTTATCTAACTTTTATGTGCAATGCGTTTTAATTGAATCAGTTTTCCTGTTAAATGTCCTAAATTCAATGTTTTGATGTTAAACCTGTACATAATTTTACAGTGACCTTATAATGCAAAGTAAGCATAAAGCAAACATACCCACAGGAAGGTCTAATACACGTTAAACACTTGCCTACTGCGCGGCCCCAAATGGTAAACAATATTAAACATACTGCTAATACGGTCCCCCTCGACCAGGGACTTTGCAATTATTACATAACAGTGATGCCTTGGGAAACAAGCTGTTATTTGCCTTGCGAGCAGAAAAAAAAAAGAGATACGAGTGCCGTATGGTGGCTGGGAAGTCAACTCAGTTCACACCTCACTCCAGCTGCTTCATTAAAAAAACAAAACACAAAAAGGCCTCATGCAGCTTGCGGAATAGTATAGAATAGTAAGTAAACATTATAGGACAAGAATTACACATTGTGTATTTAAAACAACCACTTAACTTTTCCTTTGAGGACACTAGTTTAATGCCAGCACGTAATATGAAATGAAACAAATAGCATGTACCGTATGATATAGACATTAAGATATAGACATTTAAACACAAATGGTGTAGCAACTAATACAGTATAGACAAACACAACAACAACACTTATAGGCACATAATGTGTTCTTCATCTTGTGTGAAAAGGGACAAATGTTACTGCAGTTACTGAGTCACTTGCAGTGGTTGTGAACTCTTCTTCGTTTGTGTCCGCATAATTGCATAACTGTATTGTACAGTTAATTTGGATTTGATGATCTCATCATTCATTAGGTGTGCAGGTGTAGCCTATGTACTTAATGTGTTGGGCGATTTTTTTTTTCAGGAGAGCTCAGTATTGTTCATTCGATTTGACATCATCATTGCTCTCCTTTTTTTAATAAACGAATAAATACATTTTTTTTAAATAAAAATGTTGTTGTTTTTTTTTTTAAATATATATACATATACACACATATATATATATATATATATATTTTTTTTTTGTATGTGGGTGAGCATGTGCATGTGCGTGCGTGCGTGTGTGCGTGTGTGTATTCATCAGTTCACCTAAAGCCCATTAAAAAAAAATCCCATACTAATAATATAATATAATAATAAATTGCCAAATGCAGAAACATCAATGTAAGTTATCACGATGTAGTGGCTCTCGCTAACAGACAGAATTAAGTAACCACATTTAGGTTAAAATATTCTACATACGTAGACCATGTTTCTATAAATTTTGATATTTGGTTTTTATTTGAGGCAGATATTTTTTCCATTAAAATGTGATTTATGAGGAGGTTAGACCATTGGTCGATATTCAGAGTTTGTTTATTTTTCCAGTTAACAAGAATTGTTTTTTTAGCGATAGTAAGGGCTACAAGTGTAGATTGAAATTGTTTATGTGGTAAGTCAGTTGTTGTTAGGTCACCTAGCAAACACAAGTTTGGAGATAAAGGTATCCTACAGTCCAAAATAGCGGAAAGTTTTTCTAAGACTTTAGTCCAGAAATACATAACCGGAGTACATAACCATAAAGCATGAACAAAAGTGTCTGTCGTGTTTTGTAAACATTGGAGACAAATGTCAAGAGTCTGAGAGTCCCATTTTCTTCATCATATATTGAGTAATGTATGTTCTGTGAATAATTTTATATTGGATAAGTTGTAAATTTGTGTGTTTTGTCATTTTAAATGCGTTTTCACAAACTTGAATCCAAAAGTCAGGTTCCGGTGCTATAGACAAGTCTGTCTCCCATTTCCAGATGGGTAAAGACATTTTATCAGTATATGAAAGTAACTTATATATTTTTGAAAGTTTTTTTGTTGTTGTCGGAGAAAGCTTGTTAATATCTTTAGCTAAAACAGGCGGTTGGAGCGTACCCCGAAGTGTTGGAATTTTTTTCTTTATCATATTTTTAACTTGTAGATAATGTAAGAAATTTCCGTTTTTTATATTGTATTTTTGGAGCAAGGATGTATATGATATAAACATATTATCTGAGAAGAGATGGTGGAGATGTGTAATTCCTTTCTGCTCCCACACACCTAAATGAAACGGTTGGTTGTTAAGTTGAAAGTCGGGGTTATGCCATAGGGGAGAGAGCCCACAGGGCTCCACTTGGGCTTTTGTCAATTCTAGTGCCTTCCACCAGGCAGTCACGGTGGCGGAAATCATTGGGTTTTTAAAACAATTATGACGCTTAATCGATGTTGTAATAAAGAGTAAATCTCGAAGTCTGAGGTTATTACAATCCTTCTGTTCTAGTTCCAGCCAACAGTTAGTGTCTCTGTTGGGTTGTGCCCATAGAACGATATATTGTAGCTGGTTAGCTATATAGTAGTACATAAAATTTGGTGCCTCTAGACCACCTTTGATTTACTTTTCTGAAGAGTAGATAGACTAATCTTTGCTTTTTTTTATTCCAGTAAAATTTTGTAACGGCTGAGTCCAACAACTGGAACGAGTTAGCCGTAGGTTTAAATGGAATCATTGAGAAAAAATAGTTTATTATTATTCATTTTAATGGTGGCTATTCGTCCTATTAGAGAAATAGGAAGATTATTCCAGCGCTCCAAGTCACTATAAATGTTATCCAGAAGTGGAGAAAAGTTTAAATGAATTAAATCAGTTAATTTAGGTGAGATTTTTATGCCTAAGTATTTTAAATTACCTATAGGAAATGAGTAGTGTGGGTCCTGGCTTGCAGGGTTCCATGAATTTTCTGTAATAGGTAGAAGTGTTGATTTTGTCCAGTTAATAGAATAATCTGATAACTGTGAGAATTTAGTTATTAAATTAAATACTTCCCCTAACGAAGTAGCCGGCTTTTCTAAATAAAGTAAGATGTCATCGGCATATAGATTAATTTTATGTTCTGTTACCCCAGAGTGAATTCCTTGAATGCTTCTTTCCTGGCGTATGGCTAATGCAAGTGGCTCAATAAATATTGCAAATAATAAAGGGACAGTGGGCATCCCTGTCTTGTGCCTCTCTGTAAAGTAAAGCTCTGAGATATAATCCCATTAGTAGTAACTGTAGCTTTGGGAGAATCATATAATACTGACACCCAGTGGATAAATGATTTCCCAAAGCCAAATTTATTTAAAACAGCAAAGAGGAAGGACCAGTTAACTTTGTCGAAAGCTTTTTCTGCATCCAATGATATAATAACTGCCTTTTTATCATGCCGCTGTGACATGCTAATAAGGTTAAAGAGTCTCCTAATATTATTAGTAGAGTGCCGATCTTTAATAAAGCCTGTTTGGTCGCTATGAATAATTGTCGAGATTACTGTTTCTAGTCTAGATGTGAAAGCCTTAGTGATAATTTTAATATCAGTGTTAATTAGTGAAATCGGACGGTAACTTGATGGAAGGGTGGGGTCTTTTTCTGGCTTTAATAAAAGTTTAATTGCTGCTGTATTCATGTGTGGGCGTATGTAACCCTTCGTTTTAATTTCTGTTACTACTCTTAAGAATAGTGGAGCAAGCATTAACCAGAAGTGCTTAAAAAATATAGCCGGATAACCATCCGGGCCAGGTGCTTTGCCATTAGGCATACTATCTAGAGCACTGTACAACTCGTTTATAGTAAGTGGCGCATCTAACATGTCTTTATATTCAGTAGTTAACTGAGGTATATTTAAGCTACTGAGGAATGCCTCAATATGCTCAGGGTTAGGCTTGTTAGTTTCTAAGTATAGGTTATGATAATAGTTATAAAAAATGTGATTAATTTCTTCTGGTGATTGTGTGCATTCACCAGTTGTCCCTTTAATAGCCGTTATAAGAGACTTTTCCCGATTGCGTTGAAGTTGGTTTGCAAGAAATTTACCTGATTTGTTATTATATTCAAAGTTGTTGTCTTTTTAGTTAGCATATCGTCTAACTGTATTTTTGTATTTTGTAAGTCAGTCCATATTTGGTTATTTGGGTTTATTGCGTACTCATCCGTCAGTTGTTTAATTTTATCTTCCAAGTCTTTTTCTGATTTTCTACTTATTGTTGACAAACAAACTCCGATCTTTACATAGAAAGCATGTGTGCATCCAGTACTGTAATCCCAAGCATTTCCCTTCCGCCATCTGGCCAAGCACCATCCAAATTTAGCAGCAAGAGTAGCTCAGTTTTTATTGCTTTCCAAGTCCATTTTCAACAATTCCTTCTGGAGAAGATGGGACTAAAATTTGGAATTGATTAGAATACACTTTGTTCTTGTCTTTATTGCATTTTGGACGCAAGAAAAACAAGCAAGCCATTTATCTCCCACGAAAAGCACTGACAGGCCAAGATGTACGTAGCCTGCCTCTTCAATCGTAACTCACCAACTTTTTTTTTTTCTCTCTCTTTCAGCTTCTCTTTCTCGGCATAAATTGCCAGTTTAAGCTTTCAATTTAATGGTAGCACTTGAGCTGATTTTATGATATTTTTTCCCTCTTTGGTTGCTCAGTGCAGCTCTCTCTCATTTTTGTCGTTCACCCCTTAGAGTTCCTGAGGGAGGAGGTGATTGTTCTTCTCACGGCTCAGTTCATCACTCTCTTCAATCAGACTGCGCTGGAGGTGAGAACTGCCACACAGCCTGCACCCATCAGCCGGAATCCCCCAAAGTCTACATATCACGCGGTCTGAGATCGTCCCGCCCCGAAAAATTGATTTAAAATCTTAGAAAAAAAACAACTTCATTGTACTGTATCTTAACCAAACAGACGTTGTGGCATTTGTACTTAAGTAGAAGTACACATACGTAACAAAGAAAATGTTTCCATTCCATGTTGTTACTGCAAAACCCCAAATCTCAATTAATCAATCAAAATCTCACCCACATCAACTTTATCTCTCTGTTTGTCTTTTTGTTGTCGTCAACCGCCAAAGTTAAAAAAAAGTTTAAAAAAAATAAATAAATTGAGTACCACCATAAATGTTAATCTAAAATGAGGTAGAGGTTTTATTACAAAATACTATGCACAGTTTGAAAATTAACACTGTGCATAGAGAAGAAGAAAAATAATTTTAATAAAAATAAAAAAATCTTATTCTTAAAGATTAAACTCGAATGTATTGTACTTCAGAGTTAATTAACACTTAACCATTCGTAAAAAAAAAAAAGCATTTGACTCAATTCAACTTTAGTATTGAGATTTTTTAAAACCACAGCTGAAACAATGTGCTGCACATAAATAAGTACAATAACAAATTTAAAAGCAATGCAAACAAATAAAACACTAAAAGTGAGGGATACTCTCATCTCATGTTGAGATGAAGTAAATAAAATGGGCTTTCATTTGAGTTTTAAAAATGGCCAGCAAAGGGGGTTATCTAATATGCACTGGGAGATCGTCCCATACTTTGCTCTATCCCATCTGAGCTTCCGCTTCGACTTCGGCACCTCCATTAGCTGGTCGGCTGACCTGCGGTAAATAAACCAATAAAATCATCTTAAAATGAGCTTGAATGCGTGCAGGCATCCATCTGAAGGAGGCCTTAACCGGAGCTGCAGTATATGCTCCAGTTAAGAAATGGCCAGAAGCATTTTGAACCAACTGGAGGGCTGGCTGACTCCAAAATAAAGTGCATTTGATTGGCCATGATTGAAATTGGCTGTGATCACTCCCACAGACACCCAACCCCACCTTTGGCACATTCGCTGGTCTGTTTGTTACCAACATCAAGTCTAACCTGCCTCTGCGCTCCACTCAGGATTTACGCCGGTCATGAAAATAGAGCCCAAAGTGTTTAACTGCTTTGACCGAATGGCCAGACATTATTGGCGGTGTATGAGCTGCTCTACGTGATGCTTGTGAAGAATTGCTCTAACGAGGGTGTCCTCTGTTCCACTGCCTGAAGCGTTTCATGTGTCGGAGTGACCTTTTCGCCGTACGTTTCAGACCATGGTGACTCCTCTGACGCAGCGCTACTTCGGCTTCGGCGAGTTGGGCAACAGTGTGATGTACAGCCTGTGTGGGCTGGAAGTCATCCTGGGCTTCCTCTTTGTTCGCTGGCTGAGCAGGAAGGTGGCTGACCGTGCCGTGCTGGCTGTGGGCCTGGTCATCTGTTGCACCGCCTGTATCTGGTGCCTCGTGTTCCTCTGCAACCTCCGAGGTACTAACCAGCCCAGGCAACACGTATTCCCCCGCCATAGTTTGGGTCAGTGTTCATGCCCTTCATGTATGCTTTTTTTTGTGGAAATCTTAGCTACTACAGTGGATGGAAAAAGTCTACACAACCTGTTTAAATTCTATGTTTTTGGGATATAAAAAAAAAAAGACAGCTAGGAGGTTCCAACAAGCTTGCGATCATTGTGAAGATGAATGGATGGATGGATAATCACAGCATAACATACAACCATGGGTTTGAATTGGATTGGTAAATTCTGAACACAGCCCATTCCCAGTGGGTAGAGGGTGTGCACACTTGTGCAACCAAGTTATTTCAGCTCTTTATTTTTCATCCGTTCTGCAAATAATTTCCTTTTTTTGTAATGGTATTCAAAACGGGTGTGTAGACTTTTTATATCCACTTGATATCTTGCAACTGATTTTTTTTAAAGCTTTTTATTTGACAGTAATATTCCTTATTTTAAAAAAATCTCATTAATTTGTATTTGTTAATTGAAAAATAAAAAATCACAATTATTCATTATTATTATTATTATCATCATCATCATCAT
Source organism: Vanacampus margaritifer (assembly GCF_051991255.1). Taxonomy (NCBI): domain Eukaryota; kingdom Metazoa; phylum Chordata; class Actinopteri; order Syngnathiformes; family Syngnathidae; genus Vanacampus; species Vanacampus margaritifer. The sequence continues at coordinate 33,534,997 of NC_135433.1, forward strand.
TTTAGTACTGTAATGCCTGAATTTGTCTTTTGACTATTACTGTAATTGAATTGAAAATAAGACTTTATTCTAGTGCTGTCAAAGTTAAAACGTTAACTGATTAATTAATCACAAAAAATTATCGCATTAATCATGAGAACGCAGATTAATTGCACTATTAATTTTTTACCATAGATTATCCTTTAGCGTGGCAGCGGATGATAATTACATGCATTAAAGTAAAGCATTTAATAAATGTTTGCGTATCACATTGAGAATATTTGTTCATCTCAAAATATTGGGGTCATTTTTTATTTTATTTTAAATTATGCAAGTAATTAACTGATTTGAAAAAGAGGAGAATGAACATGTGCAGTGGATCCAAAAATGTCAAAAGAATTAACACGTTATTTGGCGGGAATTTTTTTTTGATTATTTTGATTTGATTTTATTAAGCAATTAATCGTGATTAATCAAAAAGTTGTGATTAATCTGATTACAAAATGTAATCGTTTGACAGCTCTACTTTATTCTCATAATATAACTACTTTCTTTCGCAAAAAATGCCTTTGTTCTTGCAAAAATCTTTAAAAAATATTGATAATTTTTTTTTTAAATTCTCCTAACATTACATCTTTTTGTCTAAAAAAATAATTTGCTACTATAATATTACAATGTTTCCCTTTGAAAATAAATGACTCTACGGCGTTTAGCGGTACACATGGTAGTTATGTTTAATTGGCATTAGGACTCTAACGGGGTCCTCCTTGGAAAACGTGCACAAAAAGCCTGCTTTGTAGTGAACGTGCTGTGTAAATGCTATCACTCAGCATTTGCAAGGCCATCTGGAGCTCATGGAGGCAAACTGGCTCCTGTGTCTCCACGTCGGTGCGCGTCTGCCTCGGCGTGTCACGTTTATCACTGTGATGACAAATGACAGGTGCCGGGGCGGGAAATTGCCTGAGTACATATAAAGGGATTACGGTAATCTTATTAGAGCAGAATGCTATTTGTTAAAGCGTATCATACATTTGTAAGCTATTTGTTACAGCTGAAACAGCAAAACAAAGAAAGCAATCTCAATGTTGACGTACCTGCAAACGTAATTTTGTCTCGGACCATTTCGAAGCATGTCCGATTGATCAAATTGCGTTTTGAAAATGAGATTACAGGCTTTTCACTTGAGAGAGGAACATCCAACATTTTTTGAGTGGGCACAGATTCACACAAACATGTGCGCGATTCAGAGCAGCCCCGAACAAAAATGGGAGCTTGGCAGAGGTTTCGCTTTCAGACAGAGCTCTCTGTGCTCTTGCCAAAACATTTGTGGACACAGGAAGGGCTGGAGCAGTGAATAAAAGATTGCAGTCTGCCAGCAAGTAAATAACTGAGATTTAGCAATAAGATAGTATTGAATTCAGACATACAGTAAGTCTACACACCCCTGTTCAAATGACAAAGTAATACATTTCAAACAATCTTTTTGAGAGAGTAAAAGTAAATAATTGTAACAATATGTTTGCATAAGTGTGCACACCCTCATACCTGGGGATGTGGTTGTGTTCAGAATTAATCACATTCAAACTCATGTTAAATGGGAGTCAACAAATCCCTGTCACAATTTCAAGTACCTCTGATGAACCCTAAACAAATGTCAGATGTTCTAGTAGGCTCTTCCTGACATTTTTCCCCTTTCTAGCAGAAGCCTTAAATGTCAGTTTTTTGTGAACATTAGACCAAATCATAAATCATTTCAAACCTTTTTCCCCCCACCCATTATTTGACCTAGTACATGGACAACTCAAATGGGAAAATATTTTTTAATATTTTTAAAACCATCACAAAATCTCCCAAATACAAATTAAACCATGGTTGAACTTTTTGGCCTTAATTCCAAAAGGCATACAACACTGCTCTTTAACCAACGAACACAATAGCTCCAGTAAAGAAAGGTGTAGCTGCACTTGTACATTTCTTTGGAAATATCCATCCAATGTTCTATAGCAAACAGTTGAAAGATTTTTATAAAAATAATTCAGTCAGTGGCATTTTTAGATAGGGGGAAAAATAAGTAGGTTACATAACAGAAAGACAACAACAGTCCTGACTTTGTATATTATCAACAACACAGATGCAACTAGTATAATACAAAATGCTACTAAATTCATAACATCTTGACAGTCCTCCTTATATTAAAGAAACACAACAAAACATTATTATCATTGCTATTATTTTGCTAAATGTTGTTTCTGTTTTTTAACAAGAAACATAACTAAATTCATCAAGGTGGAAAAGTGTGCTGTGTTGAATGATGTGCATAAACATCTTCATGCCAAATCACATAAGTGTACTGTACCTACCGGGGGGTCAAATAATAAACAAATAAATAGATAAATAAAAATAGCAGTAAAAATATAACCAACTAAATAAATCTAAACAACAGTAATACAAATGAATAAAAGCATGGAATAAATCAAAACTACAAATAGACCTTTGAGTCAAAACTATTGTACTGTTATTGATACTGTACACAACTCAATATTGAATATAGTTGGTATATAGGTTTTCACCTTGTTTTTATTTATTTTCTTCTGCCAAGAAATCTGGATTTTCCTTGTGTATGATTGGTGCTATATGCTTTGCCTTGTAGGTAGCTACGAGTGGAAGCTGTCAGCCTTCATTATTGGCGTGTTCCTGCAGCTGTTGGGTCTCCCGTTTGTGGCCGTGTCTCAGGTCTCTCTTTTCTCCAAAGTGACAGCGGAGAAAACACAAGGTGACCTTGGCCACACACATGTAGCTCAACCACAGAACGAAACTTTTGTTGTATAGACGAAATAGTTAAGCAAAAAAAAAAAGTCTTTATATTGATCAGGAAGACTAATCAGTAGATATAGGGATTTTTATATAGTGGACTGTATCGATGACTCATCATTCTTCAATCTCAAGGATTCAGCCAAGGTATAAGACGATCAGTCGGGGGCCTTGCCACCATCATGGGTCCTTTGTGGGCTGGAGGATTGACCAATCATTTATACATAATGATTGGTGCAATGCTGGGTCTGCTCTTGTTGGTCACAGTAAGTCTCACTTTTTGTTGTTACTATATTCTTTCATTATATAGTTTGATGCGGAAGACTACGGAAGCGTATTGCATTCACTTGGAAAAAAAAACTTACATTTTTTTTTGGGGGGGGCTGTTTTTTTTTAAGCATTTTTTTCTTTGTTTTTCTGATTTATTTTTCTGTCCAAAAATATTCAGAAAAACTGGCTGAAAAAAATTATTCAGAAAAACAGGAGGAAAATTTTGAAAAACTGAAATTTTGTTTTATTGAGCACCAGCTCTGTTTTTCGGAGTATTATTTTTTTTTTTACCTCTGAACTCCAAGTGACTTGTTGCAGACTCGCCAATAGCGGAAACCGACATTTTCCCGCATACCTCCATCTGCAATAAGATGGTCATGTTTACTTACTGGCTGTCAATAAAGGAATTAATGTGTATATTGTATTGTGTTTTTTCTCTAATCTCTGAGGGAAAACCCTTAAAAAATATATATATTCAGAAAAACAGAAGAAGAAAAAATCTGAAAAACAGAGGAAAATATCTATTTTTTTTAACCCCCCCCCCCCCCTTAAAAAAACTGGGAAAAATATTCTATGCAACTGAAAAAAAATACTCAAAAAAAACAAAGCTCCCCCAAAAGTTTGTCAGAAAAACAGAACTTTCTTTTTTCTAAGTGAATGCGATACGCTTCGTAGAACACCCTGTCAGGATTCATTAATTCACCTATCCATGTCTTTCTGTGGAACCTATCCTCATCAGTTCGCACAGCAGAAATTACATATGCAGACAAGACAAGACACAGGAATCAAACTCCTAACACGTCCGCGGAAACAGTTCACCAATCAGGAGTGGACATTTGCACAGCAAAATAAGCATATGCTACTGATAGTAGCGTGCCTCCGTGGCTTGGCTGGAAGGAAAACGTTGAGTCTCCGCCCAGAAACGTCCTGGACAGGCCAAAACAAATCCTTCGAACTACACCTTTAAATATCTTGTCTTCAATTGAATATAGGTTGAAAAAGATTTGCAAATCATTGTATGATGTTTTATTTACATTTTACACAACCCAATTTTGTTGGAAATGGGCTTTGTAGATGGTTAGACAGACAGACAGTTAGTTACTGCCTTGGAGAATTTTACCTCCCTACATCCTGAAAGTGGGAAGGAAAAAAAATCACTGCTCTGGGATGCACTTGGATGTAAACGCCTTAACTCAGCATGTCTTAGATTGTCTTTACTCGCTGTCCTATTCTCTGAAGCGGGTATGGCGTGCTGTATTTGTTTCAGGTTATGACGGCGTTGTCGTACGGCCGTTTGACTCAGCCCTGAGCTGTGTAGTGTGCGCGGTGCTCTGACAGTGGAGGATAGACACAAAGAGCTGGAGAGGATCCACGCAGAGGGAAAGCCCTTCATCTTCGAGAGGATCAATGCGGGAGGATTGCAGAGGAAAAGCTGAGACTGAAAATAAAGCGTACAGTCATCAGTGGTGGGAGGCAAGATTTTGTTACTGTATTTAAGTGGATTTTTTTAGGTGTCTGTACTTGACTTGTATATGCTGTTTATTTTTTCTGACGACTTTTTACTTCTGCTCCCTACTTCTGAAAAATTATATTTGTATTTCCTACCCCTTTGTCAAGCTAGTGTGTTTTCAAATGTGTTGTGTATTATGCCAGCCCAAGGACCACCACATTCTAGTGTTAAAAAAAATGTTTGTCTAATCTGGAAAACAGACAAACACATACAGGGGAAAAAGTATTTTTCAGTTATTAACATTAGTTAATGGAACATTTTGTGTTGTTTGGTTTTGCTCATGCAGGGCCTCTTGGCAGTTCAGTCCTGATTTGCGTGTATTCAACTGTCTAGTGATTCCCCCCATAATTAATTAAAGAGGGAAACTATTTTGTGTGGAGAGGATTTTTTCCCCTTCCATGCCAAGTAATCAAAACGGGCATTACGTACGTAATTGATACTCACTTTTTTTGTTTTACTTTAATGTGGAGCTTGACAAACAACCCCCCCCCCCCCCCCATTTTTATGTAACTATATTAGCAGTGCCCCCTTTAAATGCACTAACATAACAAGGCACCACTGAACAAATCTAAAGTCCACGATTAACTCACTCACCATAAAGCTAAATTAAGAGCCACTCTGTCACCTGTAGCTGTAAGTCCATGCAGCTTTCTTTTTCTTCTTGGTCATAGGCTCCTGTGTTGTCTTATCACTGGGCTTTTTCTTCTTTGCAAAGAAAACTTTCCAAATATGTCTGTTTTTTTACTCAATTTGCTAACTTGTCAATTAGCATCAGCGCTATACTCGACTGAGATAATTAGCATCTTGACATGCGAGAATCCAGTCACTTTTCAAAATAAAATATTTTTAAGCCTCGTCTAATAAATTAACCGGAAGTACAGGAAGTTTTGTTTATTCTTTCAACTGTGCGGACCGCCGTACCCCGGTCCAAAGTGGCCCACAGCCCGGGACCGGTCTGCAGCCCGGTGGTTGGGGACCACTGTTTGAGAGCTCAGCTTGCGTTATCTGACCGGCGAGTGGCGACCACAGTTGATGACAAGACTACATTTCCCATGATTCTTAGACGAAAAAGCATACTTAAACTCCTCCACCTTCTTGGTCTCTTCTCCCTGTAACGTCACTCTTCCATTTGGGTCCCTCCCATTCACACAGATACTTCGTCTTGCTACGGCTAACCTTCATTCTCCTCCTTTCCAGGGTAAACCTCCACCCCTCTAGCGTCTCCTCCACTTGTTCCCTGCTCTCACAACAGATCACAATGTCATCTGCAAACATCATAGTCCATGTCATGTCCATTATCATAGCGAACAAGAAGGGGCTCAGAGCTGATCCCTGATGTAGTCCCACCTCCACTTTGAACTCCTCCGTCACACCTACAGCACACCTCACTTACAGTCTTACAGTCCTCATACATGTCCTGCACAACTTGAACATACTTCTCTGCCACTCCAGACTTCCTCATACAAAACCACAGTTCCTCTCTGGGCACCCTGTCGAAAGCTTTCTCCGGCTCTACAAAGACACAATACAGCTCCTTCTGACCTTCTTCTGCTCACAAATGTTCACCTCTGCCTTCAGTCTAGCTTCAACTACTCTTTCCCAAAGCTTCATTGTGAGGCTCATCAGCTTTATTCCTCTGTAGTTGCCACAACTCTGTACGTCTGCCTCAAATGGGCACCAGCACACTTCTCCCCCATTCCTCAGGCATCTTCTCACTATCTAAGATCCTGTTGAACAACCCAATCAGAAATTCTACTGCTACCTCTCCTAGACACTTCCATACCTCCACAGGTATATCATCAGGACCAAGTGCCTTTCCACTCTTCACCCTCTTCAATGCCCTTCTCACTTCAACCTTGCTAATCTTTGCTACTTCCTGGTCCACAGCAGTCACCTCTTCTACTCTTCGTTCTCTCTCATTTTCCTCATTCATCAACTCTTCAAAGTACTCTTTCCATCTTCCCATCACACTACTGGCATCTGTCAACACATTTCCATTCCTATCCTCTATTACCCTAACCTGTTGCCCGTCATTCCCATCTCTGTCTCTTTGCCTTGCCAACCTGTATAGGTCAGTCTCTCCCTCCTTACTTTCCAACCTAGCATACAAGTCATCGTAAGCCCCTTGTTTGGCCTTTGCCACTTCTACTTTCACCTTACGCTGCATTTCCCTGTACTCCTGTCTACTTTCTTCAGTCCTCTCAGTGTTCCACTTCTTCTTAGCTAACCTCTTTCTCTGGATCCACTTCTGCACCTCCTCATTCCACCACCAAGTCTCCTTGTATCATTTCCTTCCAGATGCAACACCAAAGACTGTCCTACCTGTCTCCCTGATCACATTTGCTGTCGTTGTCCAGTCATCTGGAAGCACCTCCTGACCATCCAGAGCCGGTCTCAACTCCTTCCTGAAAGTCATACAACACTCTTCCTTTTTCAGCTCCCACCATTTCGTCCTTTGCTCTGCTTTTGCCGTCTTGGTCTTCCTCACCGGCAGAGTTAAGTATTCACGACAGCCATTTCCATTCTTTTTGCAAAGTCAACCACCATCTGTCCTTCTTCGTTCCCCTCCTGGATAACAAACTTGCCCGTCACCTCTGTTTCCTGCACTAACGTGTCCATTGAAGTCTGCACCAATGACAACTCTCTCACTTCTAGGGATGCTCTGCATCATTTCATCAAGGTCCAACCAAAAGTTTTCCTTCTCCTCCAGCTCACATCCTACCAGTGGCGCATAGCCACTAAGAACATTGATCATCACACCTTCGATTCCTAGCTTCAGGCTCATCCCTCTATCTGATACTCTTTTTACCTCCAGGACGTTCCTAACAAACTCCTCCTTCACAATAACTCCTACTCCATTTCTCTTCCTATCTCCATTTCTCTTCCTATCTACACTTGAACCCTGCTTCTAAACTTCTAGATTTGCTCTCTTTCCACCTGGTCTCCTGAACACACAGTATGTCCACCTTCTTCCTCTGCATTATGTCAACCAGCTCTCTACCTTTTCCTGTCATAGTTCCAACATTCAAAATCCCTACTCTCAGTCCCAGACTCTTGATGTTCCTCTTCTTTCTTCCTACGAACACACCTTCCTCATCTCCTTCTTCAACCAACATTAGTCCAGTTTCCACCGACACCCTGTAGGTCAACAGCACCGATGGCGGTCGTTGTTAATCGGGGCCTCGACCGATCCGGTATGGAAATCATATATTTGATTCGCATGTTTGATTTGGCCAAAGTTTTACGTCAGATGCCTTTCCTGACACAACCCTCTGTATTTATCAGGGCTTGGGACCGGCACAAGAAGACACTGGCTTGTGTCCCCTTGTGGCTACATTAGCTTTATTACAAATGATGCTAGCAATGTAGCAGCCATGGCTAACGTCGGCTTGTTAACAGCGCCAAAGCTAGCTCAGTATTGCTAGCGCTGATATTTTGTTGAAGCTGGGCAATGCTCTCTGTGACTAAGATATCATGACGACGCTTTCAAAATTGTCTGCCATTACGAATGGCTACATTTGAGAATGAAGTGAGGAATGTGGCTTTGCTCAGGCTATTAGTGAAGTGAGGCTGCATTCAAATCAATGCAAACTCTCCCTTTTAGTAAAGGAATTGAAATGATACTTCTACTTTTACCAGATGCTTTTCTGTACTTCTACTCAAGTACAGACTGGGTGCTTTTTGCCACCTCTGAGTGTCCTAAAAGCTTGCCTGACAGGACTTGAAATCATCTTCCTTCTCTTCACCGCCTGACTACTAAATCGTACACAAGGGGGCACTGTTGTTCTCATGTAGAAGATACAAGGGGGGCATAATTGAGGAAGAAAGTGATTTTTCTCCCAACTAAACTATTTATACTCCCATGTGCTGATGGAAAGATAAGAGAAGAGGTTTTTCCATGTGACCCAACTTCTCATTCCTTGTCTGCAGTCTTTCTTTCTGTGATAAGGGAAAAAAAACACACACTTGAAATGAAACAGTTGACACGCAGAGTGTAAAAGTGGAACTGTCAACGTCTTATCAGCTTCATGACAGTGAGCTGACAGGAGCCCATGTTCAAAAATAGTGATGCATTGCAGATTGCTTATTTATTAAAAAAAAAGAAAAGAAAAGAAAAGTGAATTTTTATGGCTCAATCAAAACACAAAGCCGTCACTACACCACAAAGAGCATATCTGAAAATATACTGCCACGGCTCAAATCATACTTGTCAGTTGATAATATTTATTCTTTCACAATGAATGAGGAAGCGCATTTGCAGCTTCATTTTCCTTATTTGTAATTCAGCACTTGTCAAGTTGTTAGCCGTGCACAGCCAGCCACTTCCAGGTTGCATTGTCCCTCAGGATGAGGCTCATGCTACACATCTGCGTTTGACAGGAGATGGCTGCAAGCAACATGAAGGCAGTCAAATGCTTTTGTGGGGCTGATCACGGGCTTGGACAATCTCTCGCTCTTTTGCATAATTTACAGATAAGGCCCCGTAACCTTTCCATTTTTCAACAATCAGCGTCCGTTGTTTGGTTTTCTGGAGCCTTTTCACCTGAAATGGAAAATCTAATCTCTGGGCTCAAGGACGTAGTATTCATAAGTACTTTCATAGCATGATCAGCATATTCAGCTACTTGACGTTTAAGGGAGATAAGAAAGTGGATAGAATCAGGTCAAAGCTGATTTTACACTCTTTGAACTTGCTCACTTTTTCAAGCATGCCTCCTGCTGCTTACTGTAACAGCAAACAGAAACGTCCCAGCTAATAAAGTTCCTCAAAAACATGCTTGGCTACTTGAAAGCAGATGGAAGGAATTGTACACTTACAGAATTTGCATGTTGACACGAAGTAAGCACTATGATACATTATTATACGGAATTGTGTTTCCTACCGAATGTTACACATAGCTAAATAAATATGCATTAATCCAAGTTCTTGTGATTGGAACATATATAAGACATTATCTCAAAAATGCATACATAGCCCTTGAAAATGTAAAAATGTCATTGTTATGGGTGGAAAAAAAATCTTAATAGATGAGTATTCCTTTATACAGATTCTTTCTGTTTTCACTAAATGTACAGATTTGTGTTGCCTGGTAAAATATTATATATATATATATATATATATATATATATATATATATATATATACAGTATATATATATAAAACTGTTTTAAAAAAAAACACGCACGCACACACACACTTGTCTTTGTATCATTGTGGGGACATCTCATTGACATGATGCATTTCCTAGCCCCTTCCCCTAACTCCAACCGTCAACAATCATTGCCTACCCCCATTCCTTACCCTAACCCCAACAATAACCCAATTCAAACTTAAACTCTAAAGCCAAGTCTTGACCCTCAAAAAGAGGTCCGAACTTGTGGGGACCACCAAAATGTCCCCACAATTTCAAGTCGGTCCCCACAATGGTAGTTAAACCTGGAAAAACACGCGTGTATGGGCCCCACAAACTCGCAAAGACAAACACACACACACTCACACACACACACACACACGCAAACATGACTCATCACTCGCTGTAAGAAGCCATTAACACATTCAAAAACTTCTCAATAGAATGAAAACACTTTGAGATGCAGGTGAGAAAATCTATCAAAACGACTTATTTTTTATGTACTTGGACAAATGAAATGAAATAAAAATGCCCAGACTCTAACCCCGCATCTACCTTTTAAATGACAGCACAATGTCATGTTTTTTGTGTGGAAAAATATAATAATAATAATAATGCATCAGATTTATATAGCACTTTTCTAGACACTCAAAGACGCTTCACAACGGATACATTCTTCATGCACTCACACAAGCTACTTAAGTAGCCACAGCTACCCTGGGGTAGGCTGATGGAAGCGAGGCTGCCAGTGTGCGCCTACGGCCCCTCCGACCACCACCAAACATTCGCACCTTCCTTTAACCAGTGTAAGTAGCACTGGAGGCAATGTGTGTGAAGTGCCTTGCCCAAGGACACAACAACACATGACTTGGGAAGTGCGGGGATCAAACAGCCGACCTTCTGCTTATTGAACGATCGTCTCTACACCCTAAGCCACAGCCGCCACAAGATTTCCCATATAATATACCTGCCATGTTTGTGAAGTGACTTGCAGAAGGATTTGCTTTAAAACCTTTTTTATTATTTTGCCCTGTGTGAAAGTGTGAAGACAAGAGGTATTGTTTTCACACCTGTTTGTTGGCTTTCTAGTGAGTAAAGGCCATGGCAGCGCTTTCGTCCATGATCCCTCAGAGGCTAAAGCGTGGTACACATATCTATTTTTAAAACTGTTTTTTAAAGTAACAGACACCACAAATGACAAGGCGAAAGTGGACATTTATGTCTGTCACTGGGTTCATTGGTGCCCTGTTGATTTTTGAGGAAATTGAAGGATTTTAACTCTTTGAATGTCAGATGTCGCCAGTGCCAGCCGATTTAAGCATTTTGACTGATCTTTCAAGGTCCACAGAAAATGTTGTGTTTGGACTATGGAAAAACACATACTACCAAATGAAAGATTGAACTCTCATCTTTCATCAGAAAAAAAAGTTTGTTTCTACCTTATTCCGTTCTTCAGTAATCAACAATAGAAAATGGTTAGTTTCACCGAAATGCTCTGTTTTGAAACAAAAAGCGGAGAAAAAGAGCTTTTTATGAAACGATATTATTTCATGCACTCTAGTGAATTGTACACTTCTTTTTGTCCATGAATGATGCCACAAACACCTAAACAGTGCTTTACTTCTGTAAAACGCTTTCACCAACAATGAAAAAGTGTGTTTAGTTTGCAAAATACGTTTATTTCCATTCAACAGTGTAACAATTTGACAAAACAATTTCGCAAACTATTTACAAATGTGTGCAACTGTGGTACTATTTACAATTATGTGGATGTTTCAAATACAGTTTTTCTTTTTGTAACGCTCCCATGCGTGCAAGGAGACGCAGCAGGATTTGCACAACAGATTAGTTTCACTTGCGATGGCTCCTTTCGCGTGCAGACGTTACACTTTCTTGACGGTCTTTTTTTCCGGGGAATAGCAAGTAGCAGACTGTACCCACTCCTCCGATGAATATGCATTGGACTCGGGGCACTCTTCGTCATCCGATTGAACGTCCGCCTGAGCGTGCTCGGTTGTGCTCCGCGTTTTCCGGTGTTAGCATCGCTAGCCGGTGAACCTTTATGACGTCGTCATAGCCGCCGCATCAACGTTTGCAACTTAAGCATCAACCTCGGAGTCACCATCATCATCATCGATGATGATCATCGTCGTCATCAATGTGCTCTTTAGCGTTGTCGATGCCTTTCGTCTTTGAAAAAAATTCCCAAGTGTGAGCTGCTTGCAACCGGCCGCCATTGTTCGCTTCTTCAGCCATCTAGCTCCGCCTCACGTCTTTTACTGCCGCGTCAATGCTTCCAACCTCGGAGTCACCATCATCATCATTGATGATGATCACCGTCGTCATCAATGAGCTCTTTAGCGTTGGTCGATGCTTTTCGTCTTTGAAAAAAACTGCTCGAGCGTGAGCCGCTTGCAACCGGTCGCCATGTTCTCTTCCCTTCCCCAGCCATTGTCCCCTCTAGCTCCGCCTCACGTCTTCTACTGACGCCTACCCAATCTTGTCAAAAGAGAGTCATTGCTGCCATCTAGGGGCCAAAAATAGTCATTAGGATAACTAGATCTGCTTGAAACTTTCACCACAGCTGGCCAAGGCTTTCCTCCACCCGTTTCCATAAAAATAAAAATTGGATGACGTCTTTTAACGTCATTGGCGGCCCTCCGTAGGTTTTTACTTGACGTCTTTTAACGTCCACGGCAGTCAAAGAGTTAAACACGCCTTATGGTCTGAAAAATACGGTATATTATACACTTGGTATTGAAAAGGTTTAACATTTATAATTGCCAGAGGTGTAAAAATCACTGTCACCACAGGAGAGTCAGTCATGTGACTATTTTCGAAACATCCAGTAACTAGATCTTTGTTCAGAAGGGTGGAATCAGACTCACAACCCTTTTATCATCATGTGTCTACTTTCAGGGAGCAGGATTACACAAATCCACACAACTAATTTCCATCAACCTGGAAAATCTGTCAAGAACAGTAACAAAACAGTTACTTCCCACCACTCCTGATATGAAAGTGTAATCCTACAAATTCTGTTTAGTTGCATCAACTAGCCCACACAGCCCATTAAGACACCGCACAACCCCCCCCAAGGACATAAATAGACGAGTCAGAGGCCGCAGGGCTTTTATGTTAAATGCCCCCAAAGGGACGCACACAAGCGCACTGTATGAAAATTTAAACATACTGCGCACCGAAGAGCCATTTGATGCTGCGGCCAACTCGGCTCTCCATGAGAGAGATAGATGTTTGTTGCCATGGAGATTGGGTGTTGTAGGTTCTAAGTAAGAGCTACAGATCCATGAGATTATGCAATTGAAAGGTGGTGGTAGGACAAATTCAGGTGTAGTGGAAATATTTGCATGTGGTACTTGTGGCTGACAGGAAATGGCTCCGTCCTTCTGCTCCACAGCATGAAGTGGCCCGAGCCCAAGAATAATAAGTCAGCTGTAAGCGTTTATTTTAGTCTAGAAATAGCTTCAGCCATTATTCAGTGTTAAGTACTTTTTTGGGGTCACTGTTGCTGTACAATGAACTGAACCGAGCAATAATTACGTTTACTCCTCTCAGGCTTTCTTCATGCCAAGTCTGCCTCACTCCATACCTGAGTGCTTTATCTTTACTAAATATCCGCTTTTTCATCTAAGAAAAAAAAAATTGCTGTTATCATTTACTTGCACTGAACAGCTGTGGGGCTACTGTGTTTCTCTGCTATATCGCAGGTCATCATTTGTACCCTCACCATAGTGCATTTTTAAGGGGCTGTTTAAAAATAAATAAATAAATATGGTTTTCAGCATCATTAAAAACAAAAAGAAGAGCTAACCATGGCATTCGCAAATTTGCCTTTTCACTGATTTTTTGGGTGGGAACCAGTTCTCTCTTAGTCATTATTTTTA
>NC_135433.1:36198603-36233603 GCF_051991255.1 Vanacampus margaritifer
GTATGTATATATATGTGTAGGTTATGTGAATATGTATGTTTCTAACAAGTACAGTATGGTTTGAGTTTTTTGGTCATTTCTGTGATTTGTTTTGTTTGTTTTGGTTTGGTTTCTCTGGGTTTGTTGGTTGTGTTTTTGATGCTTTCTTTTTTGTGTTGTGATGAATTGTATTTCTCTTGGCTAGATAGTCTTTGGTAAATACTATTAGTTAGATTATTTGTCTTTTTTGTGTCTTGTTTTTTTTTTGTTAAAGAAAAAAGGAAATGATAAAATTAAAAAAAGATGCCCACAAGCCGCCCACCTCGTCGGCATTCCTGCCATGCTCAGCTACTGTTGCCACACCACGGAGTTTGCCATTTGCAGGGGAGTTTCTTGCGCGGCACACGCTCACAGCTGAGCTCAACTGAACTGAAAGAGGACCGAATCTGTTCATGAAGTGATTGCAGAGAGCATGTTCACTCAAGATTTGTCCATTTGAATAAGTCACTTGAGAAGGAAATTACACACTCTCTTTAAGTGCCAAATGCTTGGTACGCAAATGGGCGGTGACAGTTGCGTTTGGTGTTCTTTAAAAAAAAATTGTGAATTCTAAAAAACAGAATCATCAAATTATGTAATTTAATAGCAAGAATATTTTTTGCAAATCACACTATGAAGTCAAGTTACATTGACAGAGACTGTTAACTACTACTATAGACATGTTTTTTTGTTTTCGTTTTTTAAAATAAATGCACCTTTTGGCTGATGCAAAATCCATGACATTTTGCGAATTTAAAGAATCTCCAACTTTTTATGATTGAGAGTTCCTATAAAGGCGCTAAGTTTTAAGAAGCATTGTTTGTAGCATTCATATCACGAATGTTGTCAACACTGAGTTTAGTGGATAGAAGCCACACCTGCATAAACACAACTCATGCTATCTCATTTTCCCAGCATGCAATCTGCTGTCCTCAAACTTATGTGGCACTTGGATAATATCTGCATCTTCTGTGAAGTTGAGGGGATTGTAATTTTCTATCCATTAGATTTCTAGATGCAAATCACCGCCAGTAGCTTTCACACGTCTAACAAGAAGCAACATGATGATGATCTGTTCTGTTTAAGGTGGAGGTCACGTTCAACTTCTTGGAAATACGTGCAATGAACACTTATCAAGAGCATCAGGTACCACTGTTGTAGATGTTTCCCACTGCTCCTTGTCCTGAATAAATATGAGGGCAAACACTGTCTTATCTACATCCTGTAGGTTATAATCGATACCGACAAGACCACTTATTCGATGAGACTGGAGACGCAGGACCAGTTGGATCACATGGTCAGTCACATCAACTACGCCCTCTCCCGAGTCTTCAACAACTCCATTTATGCGTAAGCATCAAAGACTCCATTTTGCCTCAAGGAAAGAAGTCTTCCTGTTTTTGTGTTGTGTAAGCTGAAAAGCAAAGACAAAAGTTGGCCAACAGTAACAGTGCTCTACAGAGCTTTGGGTTGTTGGCAGCTTCACTTTTGGCCGGCTTTCCACTTCAGCAGCCAAGTGAATCCTTGTATCTCTGTAGTTCGCATCAAACCCATTTTTGTGTCATGCTGCATTCTAACACCCAGCAATCATTGGCACTAATTTAGCCAGCTGACACTGAGGAACTGAGACCTTAAGACAAAGACTGGGCTCATTTTTAGTAAATACAGTACAGTAGAGTAGAAGACTTTATGCTTTACCTCCACATCCATCCAGAAGAAGATAAGGCTAAGAATGGGTTATTGTTCTAAGGGCCTCAAGATAAAGTAGAATTGAAATTGTTTGTAAATTTCACAGCAAGATTACCATGACCAAAATTACTTACTCGTATATGCTGTTTTAGACAGCAAAATGCTACTGTGTTTTTTTTACATTACTTTGTCCAATCCTCACTTTCTAATGTTTGTAGAGAAGACAATACAGTTTGCCGCAATGCAGAGTCTACATTTCAAACATGTTATTTAAAAAAACAAAACTAGTTGATCGTTCAATATTAAGTGAAGTGTGTTAATTTCTCTTATGTATTCATAATTGTTTTTTAACTAGAAAATAATATTTAGATTTGTCCCGAAGCCACCTGGGATAGGCTCCAGCGCCCCCCGCGACCGTTTTAAGGACAAGCGGTTAAGAAAATGGATGGATGAGGAAAAAAAGTCACTCAGGGGTTGAGGAACAAACTCATGATCTTTAGCTTGGGAGACTGCCACACTGCCACCTGAGCTATGCCCCTCCTACTGTTTGCTCATCTCCAAGAGGAGACCAAAATCATCGTTTCCAGCTGACAAGAGCAATATGCTTGGTTGTTTTTAACATATTTGGCCAATAAAGATGATTCTTATTGCGATGAGTCGATGGACTCATTATCTCCGTGGACCCTTAAACGGGTCACTAAAACCTTATGCTACATAATATACAGTCATTTCTGGACTACAAGGCGCACCTGACTATAAGCCACGCTAGCTAAATTTGGGAAATACTACAGTTTTAAGCTGCACCCGACTGTAAGCCGCAGGTCTTTTTAATGTTACCGCACCTGGTTCCCGCGACTTTATTTTCCATAATGAGGGCGCAAATTGTCTCGCTCTCATTCTGTCTCTCCTACTGTATTTGGGCTTACTTGGTTTGTTTTGCTCTGCCTGACGCTCTTGCGCTTCCTTTATAGTGCCCCCTTTGTGATCTGATGGATAAGTCGCACCTTTGTATTAGCTGCAGGGTTGAATGCGAGTGAAAAAAGTAGCGGCTTGTAGTCCAGAAATTACTGTAGATGTGAAACAGTAATTCTTACCATTTGAAATTGTACATTGGTTTATTAGTAAACCATTTCATCAAAATTTGCTTCCCAGATGCTGAAAATCTGCCTATTATTCTATTGTGTCACAAATCTGAGCTTTGTGTGTTCTACTTTGATCGATTAAATGAGGAAGTCGATTTTGAGAAATGTATTTTCATTCATCTTCGAATGACCATGGTGGAAATCTTGAATGAAATCCTGTGTGTGTGTGTGTGTGTGTGTGTGTGTGTGTGTGTGTGTGTGTGTGTGTGTGTGTGTGTGTGTGTGTGTGTGTGTGTGTGTGTGTGTGTGTGTGTGTGTGTGTGTGTGTGTGTGTGTGTGTGTGTGTGTGTGTGTGTGTGTGTGTGTGTGTGTGTGTGTGTGTGTGTGTGTGTGTGTGTGTGTGTGTGTGTGTGTGTGTGTGTGTGTGTGTGTGTGTTGTAGTGTTTGGGCTGTTGAATAAACTCTTTTCTTTAAAGATAATTGTGGAAGATCGCCTCTATAATATTTGAGTGTTGTCGAGTATGGAGAAAAGAGAGGGAACCTGACTGCACTACCTTGTAACTGAATGGTGGCGCTGTATTGAGGTACATAATGGTGATAGTATTATAACGCACACTCCACAATTGCCTAATGAATGCATTATAGAGATGGCATAAGGATTAAGGTCACTGATGTGGCTAGGTATTGTATGTGATTTGTTGACAAATAGGATTAAGGATGTTTGTGGCCGTTATTGACTTTCACTGTAAAATGGGCTTAATCCTATCAAAGAGTCAAAGCAGGTTTAAATTTTTTTTATAAACCCAATTCTCACTCCTTTCTGTTTACCAGAGGATATTGCTTCTAAAGAGAAGCAAACCTGGAATGATATATATATATATATATATATATATATATATATATATATATATATATATATATAATCACAGCAATAAAAGCTTCAAACTGCAAAATGGAAATTATTTTGCAGTTTAGATGTTAATAATTCCAAAAGAATTGTCTAAGCATTTCCATTTAGCCAACAATCTTTTCATCTCAATTTTGTTAATTCGTTAAGCACCGACTTTGTACTAAAATCAAGTCAAATACAGTGCATCTACAAAGTATACACAGTGCATCTTTCTCTCGCTCTTTTTTTACGTGTTGTATTACAGTTTTATTAACCACACACATTCTAAAATGACAACAGAAGATCTTATTTGAAAATATTTATAACAAAAAAAATAATTTAATGTACTTGCCTTAGCTCACAACTTTGCTGATGTACCTTTGGCATCAATTGATGCCCGAAGTCTTTTTGTATATGATACAAGCTGTTTTTGTAGTTTTGCCCAGTCCTCTTTTGCTATACATCTCAAGCTCCATCAGGTTGGATGGGGAGTGTTGGTACACATTTTCAAATCTCTTCCGAGATGTTCAGTCGGATTCAAGTCTGGCTGGGCCACTCAAGGACAATCGCAGAGGCGGTATCTTGGCTTTGTTTTCATCCAGGATGTCTCTGTACAGTGCTATCTTCATCTTTCCCTCAAGTCTGACTGGTCTCCCACTTCCCTCCGCTGAAAAACTCCCTACAGCTGATTATGCTGCCACCGCCATCCTTCTCTTTAGGCTTGGTTTTGGCCAGGTCATAAGACATACCTGGTTTCTTCCAAATATGATGTCTGATATTCACAAAAAACAGCGACTTTTGTCTCTCACGGTCTGAGTCTTCAGCTGTTCCTCTTTTTTTTGTATTTCTTCTTCTTCTCCTTTTTCTTCTCCTTCATTCTTCCTTCTTTTTCTTCCTTCTCCTTCTTTACCATTTTCTCCTCCCATCCCATTATCCTTCTTTCCTTTTTCTTTCTTTCTTTCTTTCATCCTTTTCCTTTTTCTTCTTGACTTCCTTCTTCTTTACCATTTTCTCCTTCCATCCCATCATCCTTCTACCCGCTTTCTTTTTCTTCTTCATCTTCTCCTCCTTGTTCTTTTTCTTCTTCTTCCTCTCCTCCTCCTCTTCACCTTTTCTGTAGTGCCACCAAACTGGACACCCCCCCCCCTCAATAAAAAAAGATACATGGTGTGCAGTGACTGTGCACATTTTGTTTGGTTGGTTTAGCGTTCACAATCACATTTGTATGATTGGACCAAAAGCTGTGTGTTGTATTGAATTTTTGTAATTTCCCATATTTATCAGCTTAGATTTCATTGAAAAAAACTAGTTTTAATATGTCTTATGCCCAACTACACAACACTCGCCCACGAACAGCAACTTCCAGTTTGCTGATTTTTGCCGTTAAATATTGATGTTTTCTCAATGTATTTGTGGTTATTTGAATGCTGGTCCATGCCATTTTGATCTGCGTAGTGTAATGCACCTCACTCTAAATATTTCTTTCAAGTAGTTTTCTTGTTTTGTTTGCATGATGATAGCGTTCATACTAGAGCAAAATAAGCCACCTGCAGCAATTAAACTAAACATAACAAGTGTGAATACCACTTGTAGTCACAGCCAAAGTTAACATTTAATCTTTAATATTTCCTTTCCTGGGTGACTTCTCTTTTATTTATATTAGATTATAAACATTTTTCATCACTTTTTCCAATAGACTTTCCACTTAACAGTTTGATAATGTGAACATTACACTTGCAATTCTCTCATTTTTCAGTCCACCTATTTGTCGAGCAGA
Organism: Vanacampus margaritifer; assembly: GCF_051991255.1. Lineage (NCBI taxonomy): Eukaryota > Metazoa > Chordata > Actinopteri > Syngnathiformes > Syngnathidae > Vanacampus > Vanacampus margaritifer. The sequence continues at coordinate 36,204,059 of NC_135433.1, forward strand.
AGGAGACACAACTGATGGAATTCACCAATATTCACCAATTTCAGAGTCACCGTTAGACCCACAGAAAACCTGCGGTGAGTACTATTTGCTGACTAATCTCATGTTTGTACTCATAACGTTAAATAGTCCATCCATCCATCCATCATCTGCCGCTTATCCGGGGTCGGGTCGCGGGGCAGCAGCTTTAGCAGGGAAGCCCAGACTTCCCTCTCCCCAGCCACTTCAACGGAATCCCAAGGCGCGTTCCCAGGCCAGCCGACAGACATAGTCTAACCAGCGTGGGGCGTCCCTGGGGTCTCCCGCCGGTGGGACACGCACCAGGGAGGCGTCCAGGAGGCATCCGAACCAGATGCCCAAGCCACCTCAACTGGTTCCCCTTCAACGCGGAGGAGTAGCGGCTCGACACTGAGTCTCTCCTGGATGGCCGAGCTTCTCACCCTATCTCTAAGGGAGAGCCTGGACACCCTCAAACTCATTTCGGCCGCTTGTATCCGGGATCTTGTTCTTTCGGTCACGACCCACAGCTCGTGACCATAGGTGAGGGCAGGAACATAGATCGACTGGTAAATCGAGAGCTTTGCCTTTCGGCTCAGCTCCTTCTTTACCACAACGGACCGATACAGAGTCCGCATCACGGCAGACGCTGCACCGATCCGCATGTCGATCTCCCACTGCAACCTACCCTCACTCGTGAACAAGACCCCAAGATACTTGAACTGGCAGGATCTCATCCCTTTTCAGACTGAGGACCATGGTCTCGGATTTGGAGGTGCTGATTTTCATCTTAACCGCTACAGCGAGAGTTAGAGATCACGGCTTGAAGAAGCCAACAGCACCACATCTGCAAAAAGCAGAGATGCAATGTTGAGGCCACCAAACCGGACCCCCTCAACGCCTCTGCTGAAATTCTGTCCATAAAAATTATCAACATAATCGGTGACAAAGGGCAACCTTGGCGGAGTCCAACCCTCGCTGGAAACAAATTCAACTTACTGCCGGCAATGCGGACCAAACTCTGACATCGGTCGTACAGGACCGAACAGCCCGTATCAGGGGCTCTGTACCCCGTACTCCCGAAGCACCCCCCACAGGACTCCCAGAGGGACACTGTCAAACGTCTTCTCCAAGTCCACAAAGCACATTTGGAATGGTTGGGCGAACTCTCCTCCTGAATCCGAAATTCGACTTCCAGACGGACCCTCCTCTCCAGCACCACTGAATAGACCTTATCAGGGAGGCTGAGGAGTGTGATCCCTCTATAGTTGGAACACACCCTCCGGTCCCCCTTCTTAAAAAGGGGGACCACCACCCTGGTCTGCCAATCCAGAGTCCCTGTCACTGATGTCCACGCAATGTTTTAGAGGCGTGTCAACCACAATAGCCCCACAACCTCCAGAGTCTTTAGGAACTCCAGGTGTATCTCATCCACCCCGGGGACTTGCCACCGAGGAGCTTTCCAACCACCTCAGTGACTTCGACCGCAGAGATAGAGGAGCCCACCTCAGAGTCCTCACACCCTGATTCCTCAAAGGAAGACGTGTCGGTGGAATTGAGGAGGTCTTCAAAGTATTCTCCCCACCAATTCACAATGTCCTGAGTCGAGGTCAGCAGCACCCCATCTCCACTATACACAGTGTTAATGGCGCACTGCTTTCCTCTCCTGAGACGCCGGATAGTGGACCTGAATTTCTTCGAAGCCGTCCGGAAGTCGTTTTCCATGGCCTCACCGAACTCCTCCCATGTCCCGAGTTTTTGCCTCTGCTTGTCCAACCGGTACCTGTCAGCAGCCTCCGGAGTCCCACAGGCCAAAAAGGCCCAATAGGACTCCTTCTTCAGCTTGAAGGCATCCCTTACCGTTGGTGTCCACCCGCGGGTTTGAGGATTGCCGCCACGACAGGCACCAACCACCTTACGACCACAGTCCACTCGGACTAAATGTCCCCCGCCTCTCTCGGGACAAGGGAGAAGTTCTGCCGAAGGTGGGTGTTTAAACTCTTTCTGATGGGATTCTGCCAGACGTTCCCAGCAGACCCTCACAATACGTTGGGGTCTGCCAGGTTGGACCAGCATCAGCCATCGTAGCCAAAAAAAACACGAGGTGGTGATCACTTGACAGCTCCGCCCCTCTCTTCACCCGAGTGTCCAACACATGCAGCCGCAAATCTGATGACACGACTACAAAGTCGATCATCAAACTGCGGCCTAGGGTGTCCTGGTGCCAAGTGCACATTTGGACACCCTTGTGTTTGAACATGGTTCTCGTTATGGACAGTCCGTGACGAGCACAGAAGTCCAATAACAAAACACCGCTCGGGTTCAGATCGGGGGCTGTTCCTCCCAATCACACCCCTCCAGGTCTCACCGTCATTGCCCACGTGAACGTTGAAGTCTCCCAGGAGAACGAGGGAGCGCTCTCCAGCACACCTTCCAAATACTCGAAAGGGTGGGTTCTCTGAGCTGCTGTTCGGTGCATAAGCATAAACAACAGGACCCGTCCCCCAACCTGAAGGCGGAGGAAGACTACCCAACTAACAAGGGCCTAGCCGGGGGGCAATAAGTATGCCCACACCTGCTCTGTGCCTCTCACTGTGGGCAACTCCAGAGTGGAAGAGAGTCCAGCCCCTCTCTATTGGATTGGTACCAGAACCCAAGCTTTGTGTGGAGGCGAGTCAGACTATATCTAGTCAAAACTTCTCTGCCTCACACACCAGCTCGGGCCAAAGAGGTGACATTCCATGTCCCCAGGGCTAGCTTCAGTAGCCGGGGGTCGGACCGCTGAGGCCCCCGCCTTTGGCTGCCACCCAGCTCACTGCGCACCCGACCCCTTTGGCCCCTCCCACAGTTAGTGAGCCCATGGGAAGGGGGATCCACATTGCCTTTTCGGGCTGTCCCCGGCCACGCCCCATGGGTATAGGCCGGGGTAAATGGTACTTCATTTATTTAGTGCTTTACATTCAACTACTAATTCACCTACTGATGATGCAGCATGAGCACTCACTGGGGGTTCAGTGTCTTGCTCAAGGATACTTTGGTGTGGTCACAATGGCATGGGATCGAACCCACAACCTCTGGGTTGTGAGATGACCACTCTATCACTGAGCCATGCCGCCACTTTGTTCATCTGATTATTGGGTCTGTGAATTGTACCAAGTCATTTGTAAGCCATTTCTTTTCTATGTAAGCCTTTTAAACTACAAGTAAAGGTGACGGTGTATGCACGTCTTTTTTACAACTGAAATCTTTGTTTACTTTCATCTTTACTATTTTTATCTTTCCCCTCTTAGCGCTAGAGATTAATTGTTCTTATCCCATTTATCATTTAGGGGGGTTTTCAGAGACGTATGCAGCTCTATGTGACTACAATGGAATTGGGTGCAAAGAGGAAGTGCAGTGGGTAAGGAAAATCTACAAATCTGAGCCTAACTGTTGAAGATCAGTGGTGGTTAAAAATGCAGCGAGTAGTTATCCAATCAGAAAAGTTTGCAGAAAATGTTTTTCTTGTTCCTGTGCCATTTCAGATAGTATTACACGCAGAGCCGGAGCTCCTTTTTGCCACAGAAAAAAATACCAGGAACTTACTGCAAGATTTCCACTTGGGGTCTTTTGTCTGTGCTGGCTGTTATTTAATCTGAGCAATGAACGATTTTAGAGCTTAAATATAAAATTATAATGAAAAACAGTAAGAAAAAAGAAAAATTCTTAACATTTACTCATGTAGGTTGCTCACTGGAAAGGGTGCTAACTAGTTTGTAACATGAAACGGTACCTTCTAATGCTGTTAAAAAAGTCACATTGTCATTTAATTCTCACCTATCTGCTTTATTCTCCTCTGACTTAACCGCTTTTGTATTTCTTCTTCAGGATGTTGACACCATCTACCACTCTCAGGATAACCGGGAGTTAAATTTGCTGGACTTCAGTCATCTTGACAGCAGGTGACACAATTTCCATCTTTGTATGTAGGCGTACTGGTTGTTCACAATTAGTAGTGAGCCTTTCAATAAATGTTCATGATCAACTATAGGGAAAGATAAAGATGAGGTCATTTGTTAATTTTCAAGAGCACAATTTTCTGCCATAGGTATCCATATTTTAGCCGGCCAAAATATTATGCCACTTCAGATTTTACACATTCAAACAATATTGCCTTTTTAGAACCACATTTATATAGTGAAGAAATTCAGACTATTTAGCGGACTCATTCTTTTCACCTTTCATCTACAGTAATTTCTGGACTATAGGCCGCTACTTTTTTTAATTGCATTTGACCCTGCGGCTAATACAAAGGTGCGGCTTACCCATCAAATCACAAAGAGGCACACTATAAAGGAAGCACAAGAGTGTCAGGCAGAGCAAAACAAACAAAGTGAGCCAAAATACACTAGGAGAAACAATTTACGCCCTCGGGAACCCGTTGCGGTGACATTAAAACACCTGCGGCTTACAGTCTGGTGTGGCTTATTATACATGTAACAAACTCGAGTATTGCCCAAATTTAGCTAGCGCGGCTTATAGTCAGTCGGGTACGCCTTATAGTCCAGAAATGACTGTAGTTTGTTGGGTTGAAAGGGGTTCTGAATCTTCTCAATTCTTGTTTCCATGTTTGTTGCATGTAGCAGAATGATGCTGCTTGACATGTGGAGTGGTATAGTTGTGATCTGTAGTTTTAGTTGAAGTAATTTAAATTATAATGTTCAAGTCCATAAATGAGTTGAGACTGAACTGAGCGTAGCAGTGCATTTCATTTGACCAGATTATTCAAGACAATTAACACTAAATTCAAAGAAACACTTTTGCAACGTTTTGTGTTGTAAATTGATGAATGGATAATGTCTCAGCATTTGGCATTATACACTACAGCATAATTAACCACCATCACCAGTAAATAGAAGGTTAGTCATTTTGTGTGCACTTCAAATAATTGTTTGGAAAATGTGCTTGAAAATGTAAAATAAGCACCCATTTACAACATACACAGTTTCTTCCACACAAATTAAAATGGTCTTAATGATTATTCTAATAGACTTTGCTGATATAGACATTAATAAGTAAACTTTAGTCTGATACTGTCTTTGCGTTCATCTTTATTCTATTTGCAAGTGTTGTTTAAGAGCAAGAATCTCATCAGCTGTCACTCCGTATCTTACATCGTCTTAAGGTTGAGTGGTTGCCTAAGAGGAACATCGCAGGGTTTAAAGTTGAGTGCATTAGTCTCTCATTTCTCTCTCACTCGGCTCAATTCCAGTTTTTTTTTTGTTCTCTAGTTCCAACTCATCGGTGAGGAGGGAGGACGCTAGGGAGATGAATGATATGCTTGTCAGTCTCTGAAAATAGGACAGGAGAACAACTGTAAAATGTCATGTCTTCTCTTGTATCCCAATTCAGCCATCTTTTTTTGTGTCCATTTTTAATGTCCACTCTTGATTCGCCACATTAACTGACAGCAGCAACCTACCTTCTTTTAGCTGATGATTGCTCTTGAACGCAGCACTTTGTATGTAGAGCATCCTGTGCGTTCAAACTTGAAAATGCTTACATAATCATGGGGGGAAGACTTGTGGGTAAATAACAAAGCCATTCTTCGAAGCACGATTGCAGCCATTCATGCATATATTAATGAATTAAATGGTGTGCAAAAACCCCCCACAGCACTTAAGTTTTCCTCCCGATTATTCATTTGGTATGGGGCTTTTCTGGAGAAGCTGTCGGCAGTCGCAGCTTTTAAAGGCCTCTCTTGAATGATTTGTTCTCTTGCGCCAATGCATCACTAAACACTACGCACCTGCATTTCAGTCGAAGTTTTAAGATGATTGTTAGACGCCAGCAGAAGCAAACTGATCATTTTGCCCAAGAATTCATGAAATTATTTGCAAGAATATGGGAATGAGAGTCTGAGTGACTGCCTTTTCCACACAATGCGTCACAGTCTATTTGTGGCACATGAACCTCTTCAGCCCATTTGTGTCTTTCTACGTTCCCATTTCCTCAATCTTGCCCTGATTGGACCCATTTACAGCTTTCTTGCTAACTCCAAGGTGATTATTCATTGGCTGACTGATGACAGACTGAACACCGTCACAGCTCGTTCCTCTTCACTGAATGTGGAAGCCCTTTTCTGAGGCCATCTCATCCATTTCTAGTGTCTCCTGTTTTCTTCTCCTCATCTCTTTGTTCTTCCCCCCCCAAAACATGCGCCCACAACCCCACATTCAATAGAAGAGCTCACCTGTTCAAGTTCACATTTAACCGACTAAACCGCTGTCTGATTATGTTCTCTCTGTCTCTCTCTCCCCCCTTTCCTTTTCATGTTCCATCTCTCTTCCTTCCTTTCCCTTTTTCCTTTCATCTCTTTCTCTCTCTCCCTTTCCATCTCTCTCCCCTTTTCATTTTCTCTTTCTCTCTCTCTCTCCCTTTCCAACCATCTCTCTCCTCCTCCCTTTCCATCTTTCTCCCCTTTCCTTTTCACATTCCATTACTCTCTACCTTCCTCCTTTTCCCTTTTCCTTTCATCTGTCTCTCTCTCTCTTTCTCTCTCTGTCTCCATCTCCCTTCACCCCCTCCCACCTTGCGAACTCCGCTGTCATACATTTAGATATCGTATTATGCTTATTTTCAGCAACTTTATCTTACACATGGATGGATATAGTAAAATGCTGTAAAAGACTGACTTTCTGCACTACACCTGTTTTTGCACTAAGCAAGAACAAGATGGACCACCAGACTGCATGAGTGTAAGACTTCAGAGGTCAACTGCACACCCTGCTGTCAAAATATGAATCAAGAGTTTGTGCTGATAATAAATCTTGACACCACGCATCATGTTTCACATTGAGGCTCAGCTGTTTTAGTCAGGGCTAACGCGCAGCCTGAAGCTTGGCTGTTGCAGTCACTTGCAACAGGACCCACCCCCTCTGGCTAAATCACACTTTCACTCCCCTTTGTCTTGGATTCTTGTTGTATTTCCTTGTCTTCCGCTGGGCTTGTTCTCTTTCTCTTTCCCATCACTGTGCCACTGCTTGTTTGCACAGTGATGTACAGCAGGTAGAGCAAAACTGTGAGTTTGGTCGAACACCTTGGGGGGCCTCATTCACATGTAGGCTATACAACACAACCACTCTGAGATATCTGTTTTCTTATTTTTTTTTTTTAATATATATATATATATATATATATATATATATATATATATATATATATATATATATATATATATATATATATATATATATATATATATATATATATATATATATATATATTTACTACTTAAAGATTAAAATGGAGGTGTGGGGAAATCCTTTATTTATATCTGTATCAAATGTGTTTTTAGACCTTGCGCCAGCCCTTCACATTGTTTGGAGAACTACGAACCCGTGACACATGAATTATTGACTTATTTCATACACATGTGTAGACTGACATCCTTGCAAGCTTGTATGTACTTAGACAACATACATTTTGACCTTGAGCTCTCTCCCTTTCGCTCGCTCATTCACTCGCACATACACACTTTTCCAAAGTGACATATGTAAACACACATGGGCAGCTGTGGTTTTACTAGCTGAAGGTAACAGGTCAGATTTAATTGCATCTGAGGTCAGCTGCTAACACACACTTTGTCTTAGCCCAATAATCCCGTGACTCAGTCATTATTCTCAATATCTCTCTCTCTCTCTGTCTTTCTTATTTTCTCTCCTTGTTTCTCCTCCTTAGTGTGTTAGTGGTATCAGTCATCTTTCAGACAGCGTTCCGTCCCAAAGCGTCCTCCCTTCCTAGATGATAAACTGCACAGGCAGCCACAAAGAAGCTTAGCTGCAATAATGTGACTGTATGAATCTGTGACTGATGTTTCCAGGAGATTGATTTAGCCTATTTATGGATCTAATTTGTGTGTTCCAGGGACCTGGCTGTGATTGTGGCTTCCATTGCGTACAACACTTGGTTCACCAAGCTGTACTGCAGAGACATGCGTATTGTAATTAGTGTTTAAATCTTCCTTATTGCCTCCTTTCCTGTCTGATTTCAGTGTCAGTTAGCAATGATGTTTTAATAAAGGTAATTTGTATCCTGTTTTACTCTGCAGGGATCAGAAGTGGTGGAGCAGGTCCTTCATACGGTTAGCAAGTCCAACAGCCTGGAAGAACTCACTCTGGAAAACGCTGGACTAAAATCGTAGGTTTCTTCCTGACAGCCTCCCACCTACCTCGTCACCTTTGCATTAAAGTGCCGCTGTTCTGCCACATTTCTTCTTCTTTGCACCTTCACACTTCGCTGCATCTCTTCTTTTGTCCTCCCACTGCTCGCCGGCCTTTTCTGTCCCTCTGTCTCTCCTCTCTGCTTCTTTTATTTTCACATTCATCTCTGCCCGGCCTTTCACCTGCACCGCGCCTCATCTCTGTTTCCCACCTCACCAACCACGCTCCTTTTTTCTCACTAGCTTGACCTTTTTAGTTCTGTTTCTTTTGTGTTCTACACATATTGATGTCACATCTCCCCACCTGCCTGCAGAAGATTGTTTCTCTACCAAAATCATCTGGCAGGCAGCATTGTTTCCTCATTTCAGAATACTTCAAATGAATTGCATGTCTTGGGATATGATTTTTGAAAAAAGTTGCGATGTTTTTCATGAGCTTAAAATAGCATATTCTATCATAATATATGCTTTAACATCCTAGGATGAAACCAGTATGACTTGTTATGATACTCGGTCTCAAACATGACATTTAATATTTCATGATGGATAGAAGTTGGACAGTATGTTTTTCGCTGTATGCTTTAGATTCTCATTACAGTCTCCATTATGTGTTGTGCTTGCAAAAGATCTGTGTCATCTGTGCTAAAAGTTGTATTCAGAGTGTTTAAGCTCATTTGTATGGCATTGACAGTGGCAGTGCTGCACCAATTTCTTTTGCAAGCAAAGTGGAAAAACCTGCTTCATTATGTTATTTAAAAAGCAGTGTGCCAAACATGTCTGTCTTCTAAAAGGAATGGGAAATTACTCCGATTTGTAAATTAACTCAAAACTAAAATTATTATATCCCCGGGAGCATTAAAGTAGGTCATTACCACAAGATATTAAATCATTTTATTTATTGTACCCATGATTGAACTAATAAAGGGTATAATAATCGGTCAACTATTAATTAAGAGTTCTGTTGATTGTGTGGATTCTTGATTATGTCTTGAAGTAAAATTTAATGTACTACCAAGCTTCAACCAGCAGAGGCGCTGTTCACAGATTTCTGACATCCACTAAAAAGTAGAATTCCACAATTTTCCCTGTGTGTTGTGTGCCCATGAGTGCACAGCCCAAAGTTTGTTTTTGTCAAAGTTTGCTTCATGTCTGAGTGTCAGACACACCGATGTACAAATCAGAGTCATCTGTAGGCATGGTCTTTGGTTACTCATCTACTCATTACTCATAATTGTGACACAGATTAGTGTGTTAGAAACATCAGACATGCAGATTGATACCAGACACGTGGGTGATTTTATAATGGAGGCTTTAAATAATAAAGTTTACACCAAATGCTTTTTTAATTTTACAAAACAGAGAAAGGCAAAAATTAATTTAATAAATGAAAGACAATTACAAAACATTAAGATCAAGAATAAATAATAGTTTGGATTGTTAATTTGATCATGGTTCAATGTGAGACTCTAGATGGAACTGCATAGTATTTTTTTTTAACATGTTTTATTCCTGCAGGGATTTTCCTCAGAAAATGGCAACAGCTCTGTCAGAGAATCCAGCCTCCATGATTCACTCTCTCAACCTGGCTCACAACACGCTTGACAACCAAGGTATCAGCCTGAGCTTCCTCCTCCTTCGCCTCCTCTTCACGCTCTCTCGGGCCATCTCTGATCCTTTGCTTCTGATCCTGGCTTTCGGATGCTTTTGAAGAATTGTAAATCAATATGTGTTCTCAGTGATCCCTGGTTTTCACCTTCTACTTTTTTTTTAACCACATTTATTTGTCCTTGATGCTTCATTCATGAGTGGCCTCTCTCAGTACTTCACATAATTAATATGTGCACATGCTCTTTCTTTGTGAATCGCATGTGTTTCATATATTGCTGACATCACGAAACACTTTCCTTTTCAAACGTAACATACATGTGGGTGCAACGTTAAAGTTGCAGAGTAAGTACTTGTTGTGGTAGAGGTGTGATGACATACAAGGTACAGTAGGAACAAAGACACACAGATTATATAACAATACTCAAAGGCACATTCTCCCAAATCTGTGAAAAATTAGTTATATAGTGGTCAATAGCAACTTTCTTCTACTCTTCTTATCTCATTAGAAGTGTGTACTCCATGCATGTCCGACTCCACACTGGCACTAGGAGGCCAATGTGTGCACAGCAGGAACATTTATAGTTATTTTTATATATTTTTTTATTGCTATTATTTTAGTAGAGCCTTATTTTACTTGGTTAATAATTTATTTTCTGGTTGTTCTTTCAAGTTATATTTAAAGTGAAGTTGTCAAGGATTGAAGGATTTTTGTTGTCATATCAGCACATATTTCCTCATGATATGGCTCAAAATACGACAACTGGGGTCCCAGGTTCGCACAGTATCTCCCAAGACGTGAAAATAAAATTAGAACAAGGAATACCATAAAGAGATAAGGTGGGTGCTTGGTTTGAATGTGTGCAAAGATGCAATGCAGCAAATGCGTGGCTGCGGAAAAATGAAAATGTAAGCGGCTTAAATTTCAAGGTCATTTTGAATTTCACAAAAAGAAGAGTGTTCCATGCATTTGCTTTGATAAATAGGCATGAGGCTATAGTAGTTTTGAGAAGTTGAGTTATGGTAATTGAATGAATAACATTTTGAAATCAATGAATGAAACTTTTTATTAAATGTGACTTCAAAATCATTCAGTCTTTCATTTGTTATCTGTAAGTCTTATCCTCACGAGGGTAACGGATGTGCTGGAGCTAATCCCAGTATCAAGCAAAATAATCGTGAATATTATTTTTTGAGTAATCGCCCAGCACTACTTTAAAGAACTTTGGCTAATTAGAAGTTCAACAGCGGTGACTGTGATTATTCAACTGGACCTTTCCGAGGGTATTAACCACAGCACCTCTGTTTGCTGGTGGACTTCGCCCACCCATTTCTTATGAACAGGCAAAGGAAAAAGCTCTGAGGAAGCAGATTTTGACTTGATGCGCAAGCCACAAGGACCTTCAGTTATAACAAATTTTGTGTTTTTATCATGCAACACATGCTGGTGGCTTGTACATTTTTTCTTGTTCCATATTTGTGGGTATGTCTTTTGTATTTTAGTTTTTGTCGGCGTGCGGTATGAGGCAATTTATCTTGATAAAAAGCAGCAGAAATGTGTGGGCTGGTCTTTTCATAGTATGCTTCATTAGTGGATGCTGTGAAACATTCATTTTTTTATTTTTTTATTTTTTTTAAAGAGCAAAGCCGTCTTGCTGTTTCCTCGCTTATTATTACCACAGCCAAGCAATGTGAGGTATTGTTTTGATTGTTCTTTATGTAAACACGATTATGCAGTAACAAAAAATGGTTTCTATGAAACATTATGGTTTGACACAATGGTGATAATCATTTAATCTGGAGGAAAATCCTGATTAAAAATGTGGGTAGGATTTTTTTTTTTCTCATTTTGCTGTTTTGATAAGGTGGTTCATCAGCTAAAGCGCTCATTTTGTGTTGATTTTGGTTAATAGCTACTTTATTAGTGTTGTTAAAATTGTCATTGTCTTGCCTTACACCAGGAGTTTCCAATCTGATTCAACAAGTGTGCCGTCTAAATAAGGGCCTGCGTCTCCTCAATCTCTCAAAGACTTCGCTTTCTTCCAAAGGTAAGACTCAATTCATGTTGGATACTTGGAGAGTCCTCACACAAATTTGCCTCCTAAAGCTTAATATACCCTCTGATTGCTTTGAAAAGCAATAGTTTGGTCATTAACCAGTTTAAGGCAATTACAGTATATGTAATGGGAGTGAAAACATATGAACATTTTAAGTTAGCGCAACTCTTAGCAAAGTATGGTGCGGGGGCCACATCCGTTCCACCTACAGTCTCTGACCGCTCACAATCACCATGAATTCCAAGTAAAGTGTAACATATGCGGTGCTTTTACTTTGAAAGTTGTGCTTTATTTAATGTGCACACGTGGATGCTAGAACGAGAGAGTTAGCAAGAGCTATGACTTTTGTCTACAGTTTTTCCAATTTATCGACACGTTTGCTTTTTAGCTAATTTTCCATTACGCTGGCAGCTAGTTAAAAAAAAAAAAAGACTAGCAAAAATGACCACGTGATCCTAATGTTAGCAACGTTCATATTTCCTGCACGCTGGTGGGAAGAGGGCCTATGTATGCAGCTACAATTTCATATACAATTTTCATATAATGTACTTAATAGGTAGAGTGCTCGTCTCCCAACCCTGAGGTTGTGGGTTCGATCCCATGCCATTGTGACCACCTAGAAGTATCCTTGAGCAAGATACTGAACCCCCAGTTGCTCCTGATGCTGCGTCATCAGTAAGTGAATGAGTAGTGAAATGTAAAGTGCTTTGAGGGCCTTGTAAGGTGGAAAAGCACTATAAAATGAAGTATCATTTACCATTTTACAAGTCATCACTGATCATTATAATTATTATTATTATTATTATTATTATTGCTATCAATAATACAAAACGCCTTTTCTAAATACACTAAAATTTATACAAAATTGAGGTTAGCATGCTGGCTTGGCCCCCAGCAAGCCTTCTAGTTACTCATGTGGCCCCTTTGTAAATTAAATTGCCCACAACTGGTGTAGAGTGTTTCAAAACAGGCAAATTTGTCATCATGTCACCTTTTTATATATTTTTTATTTGTTCTTAAAATGGTTTTACCAGCTTTTAGACAGACTGTTATTTTATTCTTTAAAGTGACACCCTTTTAGAACAACCATACTACTTTATTTGTGCTAATACTAGGCACAAAGATAATGAAACTGAGCCATGACAGAACTGCATTTATCCAAACGATAACCAGGTCAAAATCAAAATAAGTCGATCTTTATTTCTCTGAAATCCCCCATTGCCATTAGGACAGTGTCCCACTTAAATTGCTTTTATCCCAGACAATACAGAAATCTATTCATTTTACAGATGATTTGATTTTAGCCATTGCCTGTCAAAGGTCAAATGTCGTTTTTTATGTGATGAGGCCAAAGTTAATTCCTCAGTGAGCAAGTGTTCTAAATATTTAAGCTGCCACTTCAGAGGACATGACCTCTGGCTGGTCCTAACGTAGATAAAACAACGGAAGTACCGTATACAATTTTGTATCTGAATATTTTTATGCGTCTGTTATTTTCTGCTGTTGGACCCGAACCTTTCATGATTGAAATGCAATGGTGCGTTGGGGTAGAAAACTGCCAGCTAAAAATAATAAATTTATAAATATTATTTTAATAAGAATATTAACATGTAGTTAATTCATATTAATTGAGCATTTTTATTGAGTTTAGCAAGCAGTTGAGCATATAAACATTACATTCAGTATACACTTTGATTTACAACTACAACAAACAAACAAAGATTGAGATATTTGTAGTGAGTTACACTCTTTAGCAAAGGACTGTACGTCAATATGTATGCTCAGACACATTTAGAGGGTGATCTTGACAGCCGACCTTGAAACCCTATTTAATTAGGACTTTCTTTACATGCTAAATATATTGATGTATTTTTAAGTATCTTTAAATTATTTCCCATTCTCATCCTGCTTACTTACTATACTCACCCCTCTAATATATTTTTTAGACTTTCAGACAGTGCTTTATATAAACCATCTATTTTCACAGCTTTGATCATACACGCTGGAATGACTCTTTACAAATCTCTCCTTGCAGAGGAGAGTAGTCACTGATGGTTAAAGAGGGGATTAGACTCCCTTTACCCTCTTCTTTCTCTTCTAGTTACTGCAAATGAAGGATAATAATAATAAAAAAACAAAAACAACTGTGTGTCTTCTTCTTTTTTATATAGATTGTATGAATACATACATCAGTCCTTTTAGGAGGCTGGGCCCTCAAATATAAATAGGTTGAAATAAATAAATGCTGATTGCTTTTCATTTCAGTTAATATGAGAGGTTTCAGCTTTTCCTATGTTCCTTGCTTTACCAGCTTTATTAGTGAGTGGTTAAAATTATTTAGCTATGATTTAAAAACATGCTCTGGAATTGTGGCACAGAATAATGTTTTCATTGAATAATATTGCATTTGCACATTTTGCAGTATGGCATATATACCATGCATATTTATAGTTCATCATTGTAGGGCATTTTAACTTTCACCATAATTGTCACACATTTAAATTTGACATCCTCCTGTGAAAATACATTGTATTAATACTGTATTAAGCCACACAACACTCATGATCAATATTGACTTCATATTTTTCTCCCATTTTATTGCCACATTTATTCCACGTGGCGAGCTGTGCCCTACACTATTGTGGCTGGATGACTACAGTATTTTAATGAGGTCTCTCATTGGTCCTATGACTGTAAAGTGAAGCAATCTCCATTGAGAGAATGTTTTTCCTTTGTCCCAGCTTTCAGTCGCCTTTTGAAAAGAGGGATCGGGAAAAGGGTTGGGGGGCCTCTTCCAAAAGCCTGTTTAATATTAGCCTGCTGTAAGAGCTCAGTATTAGTAGTAGAAAGTGCTGCCAAGCTTCCGTATCTTCTTCCATTATTGGGTTTTGCATTTGCTGATTGCTAACGAGTTGCTTATATGACAATTTTCAGATGATTATGAAAAATGTTTGCATCTTGTTCATACAGATTCTCAATATTCCCTCTTCCTCCACCTTCCCCACTATAGGTGTTGTGTCTCTGTCCAGGCATTGTGTTCAAGTGACGATTACTCCAATTCTTTGCTACAACCTGGACCTTAGTAAAAACCCAGGGGTTCTGTCTGGAGAGGATGCCACGGTGAGACTCGTACGTCAATACATATTACCTTAAGGTATATGTTTTTATACGCTAACAATCTTCTCCTGTCTGTGCAGAATCTGTACCTATTTCTTGCCCAGCCCAACTGTCTAGTGCATTTGGATGTGTCTGGGACGGACTGCACAGTGGACTCGGTTTGTACACTCACCAGGCATATGCTGTCTGATCTCATTTTGATGCAGGCCAAAAACACAGACCCGGGATGGCATGCAGAATATAAACCAGTCAATTGAGTGATGCCGAATAGAAAGGCAGTTTTGTACAGAATTTTTTTTTTCCTCATCAGATTTTTTATGCAACCTTGTCAGCTGAGAGGAGAGACTTATTTTTTTCTTCTTCTCTCTCTCTCTCTCTCTCTCTCTCTCTCTCTCTCTCTCTCTCTCTCTCTCTCCTCTCTCTCCTCTCTCTCTCTCTCTCTCTCTCTCTCTCCTCTCTCTCTCTCTCTCTCTCCTCTCCTCTCTCTCCTCTCTCTCTCTCTCTCTCTCTCTCTCATCTCTCCTCTCTCTCTCTCTCTCTCTCTCACTCTCTCCTCTCTCTCTCTCTCTCTCTCTCTCTCTCTCCTCTCTCTCTCTCTCTCTCTCTCTCTCTCTCTCTCTCTCTCTCTCTCTCTCTCTCTCTCTCTCTCTCTCCTCTCTCTCTCTCTCTCTCTCTCTCTCTCTCTGGAGAGCTCAGTATTATTCATTCGGTAATTTTACCGATTTGACATGTCATCATCATGGCGCTCTTTTTTTTTTTTTTTTAAATCTATTATTATTTTATTTTTTTATTTTATATCATTATTACTGAGAGGAGACTTCTAACGTTGAAATGTGCCACAGAGACACTTCTAGCACAAAATAGTATCTTGCTGCATTAGCACAAACACTAACAAGGATGACAATGCCAATTGAGTTCCAAGTGAGTTTAGATGTGTGTCTGCTCTTGCTGGCTAACACAGAGGCGGACTGAAAGGCTGACTGAACTGCACTCTGGCTGTTTTAGTGGGCACCTTAGTTGTGAGGATGTAGGCGATTGTGATAAGAGCTGACTGGGCATGTGTTTTTTATGGCCAGTCTGCTGCTTACCTTACCATATAGCTGACATATCATCGTGAAAGATGGAGATACACTAAATTGAAATTTATCCTCATCACTGTGATATCAGTCTCGTTCACATTGATGAGCTGATGTATCAGTTGAGTGGGTACTCTCACTGGCCATAACATTAGTCACACCTGCACAATAGTGCAAGCCCTCCAAGTACTGCACCGAAACTTGTTACAGAGAATGATGCCAAGCCCTGACTGACAAAAGGTTTTTATTTAGCAATATGTTTATTCCTTTTTCATAAAGTTTGAATACTTCCTCTACGACCTCAACCCCAGAAATAGAGGAGTCCACCTGCTCCCCCATTAGAAGGCATGTCAATGAAAATAAGGAAGTCTTGAAAGTACCACCCACCACCTGCAACGTTCCAAGTCAAGATCAGCAGCAACTATACACTGTTGATTTTTTTTTTTTATGTCGAATGAGGAACCTGATTGTCCTCGAAGCCCTCCTGAAGTCGTTCTCCGTGGTCTCCGAACTTTTCCCACTCCCTAATTGTTCCCTCACAAACCACTGAAGCTGCATTCTGTCTGGCATTCAGCTCTCTGCAGCCCTACAGGCCAAACATACTAGAGATAGACCGATATGCTTTTCTTCAAGTTCAATGCCGATTATTAGTAATCAAGGACGCCAGTAACCGATATTTGGAGCCGATATTCATTTTCACTAAAAGGGAAAATATTGGCACCAAAATTTTAAAAAATACAAACTCCAGCTCTGAAATGTGTTGAGTTTTTAGGCATTATTTAGCATTACATAACTTTTAGGATTTGTGAAATATTGGCGTTTAGAAAAATAAATAAATCTTAGTCAATAGACATCTTTGTCTTAAAGGGGCATAATTTAAGTTTCTGAGTTTTTGCAGATTTGTTGACCCCTCTGGCGAAAAAGCGGAATGGAAGCCAGCGATGTGCACGCGCCCAGTGCGCCGAGACGTTAGTTTGTCAGTGTGCGGTAGTTTTATTCTGCATTGCTCATAATAAATAGACCCTACCGCATTTTTGTGACATCTTACCTTTTTAGCAAGAGGAAAAGAAGCTGTGGGTCCCGTTTTGTCCTCTTAGTGCTTTCCACCTGTTCAACGCTGCTCCAATATTGAGCCGCGTCCTCCTCCGCCACCGACTTCAGATTTGCCCATTTTGTCACACTAGACAGGTGTTGTCCTTTCCTGCTCGGTCTCCTGACCGTGGTCGAGGGACGCAGGGGAGATTTTCCTCTCCAAGGCCGGTGTTTGGGATAACTCCCGTTGCACATTGCCAAAGTTTCGGCCCAATGGTCGAACAAAAGGAGCAACCGGGAGATGGGCGGTCGCACTGCAGTCTTGGTTTATTATTATTTTGACACTCTTTTTTTGCACGCTCGCGTCCACACACTCCCAACACTTCCGCCGTCCCTCCTCCCGAACACGCAGCAAGAGAGCGTGCACGCGCCTGACGTCACGTTAAGGAAGAAACCTTAAGTTTCGTACCCGAAACCTTCATCAGTATTTGACTCTACAGTAAAATAGGGGCAACAGCCATTGTGCCCTAATATTGCCTCCTATCCATTATAAACATTTTAAAACGTGTGTAGGTGAAAAATACAGTTATTTTAACAGTCAAACTTGAATCATTCGCCTTCAAAAATCTAACAAAAACTTGAGTTATCCCAGGGGCAGTAGCATGTCTTCAAAAGTTAAATAAAATCTTAAACAAATAAATAGCTTGCTATAGTTTTCTACAGTAAATAAAGTTTTCCAAAATGTCTAAATATATGAAATATTAAATTTTTACTTATCTAAGTATTTATTTCAAACAAAACAAAGCACACAGAGAGTTCCCAGGGTAAGCAGCAAGTCTTCTAAAATTAACTGAAAATGTAAATAAATAGTTCCCTGAAGTTATGGCTGATGCCAATATTTGTAAAATGCTGAATATCGAAGCCGATAATCAACTCACCCGCTAATCGGTCTATCCCTAAAACATACCCATAGGACTCCTCCTTCAGCTTACCAGAATCCCTCACCGCTGGTCTCCACCAACGGGTTTGGGGATTTCTGCCACAATTGGCACCGACTACCTTCAAGCCAAAGATCTGGTCGACCACCTCAACAATGGTGACCGGGTATATAGCCATAATTTTAATGTGTGTCTGCCTGTATGCATGGAAACCATGGGTATAATGTGATGGACACATTTTTCCATAATTATTTTCTATTTAAAAAAGGAATTATGCAACAAAAAGGAAAGCACAGCACCGGATTCAAAGTTGCAAGTGCAACGTACTAGTTTTTTGCACATCAGTGTGTTTATGAGTATTGATTACAATATGAGTTATGATTAGTCACATTGCTGGCATATTACCATTATAGTACAGGGCAAAGCATTTGCATGCCAATGTCAATGGTGCGAAGATTCATTATACAGATTATAAAATATGACAGCAGATGGTATTCAATATGATATGTTAACTCATCAGACCACAGCACACGTTTTCACTTTAATTCCACCTACAAAGCTTTGTCCTCAGTTTCGAGCAGCGGTGGCAAACTGTGGTCCTCAAGGGCCTGCAAGTTTTAGGTTTCCCTACTTGAACTGCAGCTGATTCCAATTAACAGGATCATTATCAAGCTTATGCAGAGGTTGCTGATGACCTGATCATGAATCAGCTGTGTTGAAGATATCCAAAACCTGCAGGACTCCAGCCCTCAAGGACTCGATCTGAGCACTGGAGGCAATGTGCGTTAAGTGCCTTGCCCAAGGACACAACGACACATGACTTGAGGAGAGCGGGGGATCAAACACCCAACCTTCTGGTTACTGAACGACCGTCTCTACACCCTGCACCCACTTTGAGTTTTTCAACTGAATTAATTAAATGGACACATCTACACTCTCCAGAACAGTTTTAATGCCCCTTGAAATTGATTCTACAAGTGAGGAATTCTGCTCCCGTGCTAATTTATTTTGTTTTGTTTTTTCTAATTGGGAGTGTGGTCAAACCCAGCCATTGAAAATGATTTTCAATGCTTTCCTTGATTTTGTTATTACTTCTGTATTGTGTATGGTGGAGTTTAAAGGAATGTTACTACCACATTTCTTAGATCCACTTCAAATGAATGTATTTAAGTGGAATAATCCCAACTTTATTAATTTTTTTTGTTGCCTTACACATTTTCTGATGAGTAACCCCACCTGCAGACCCAAACTGTCTCATGTCCATCCCGTATGGTCCACAGTGGCCTAAAATATAATGGTTGTCTCTGCTGGGAACATAATGTAGCATGGCACATTACCGGTAAATGTAGCATGAGCCTGTTGTTTTCCAATGAAGTGGGCTGTTATTTGTGTAATGCATATATTTTTTTTGTTAAGAAGTACTATTGATTGTTAATCATGAAGATCATTAAATCCATAACCCTAACCACATTGAAAGTTGGATCGATGAAGCTGCCAAGTTTGTTGCGACGGGACTCATTGTTTGGGAATGTTTTGACGGAGGAGGTAGTTGCAATGATTGAAGAGTAGGAATAATATTGTGACCGTCATCAAATTAATGCGCTTTGTATGACAATATTAGGCTGTGTTCACACCGTGGGCATGATGAACGCATCCTGAGCATCCATACTGTTTACATATCTGATTTATTTCCACATACAGGAGAGGCCCGGGTTGGATTTTAATAAATGGGAATTGTACTGTTCAAAAAATCTGATACATGTCATACATGGACCCAAAAAAACACTATTTAAATTAAGTAATTTTGTTTTAATAATCCTAATAGCAGTCCACTTGTCCTTCTATGTAAAGTAAAGTACTCATGCAAATGTGTCCTTCACACAGAACGCTCTGTAAAAATGGTACATGTACCAGATGTGATTTCATCATCATGAAGTCCTGTGATTGAATTTTCTGTTGCAACAAAGGCAACGAATTTCTAAAATCATTCTGGAACCATTGCAAGAGGCTTCCTCATCCTAATCTGACCAAGAGGATTATCACTTTTTCCCTCCAATTATATTCTGTCATACATACAGTATGCAGCCTTTTTTTGATTTCCCCCACCCCCAATTTGTATAGCCATATTTTGTGAAATTCTGATGTGACGCACTAGACTATTTTAGTGAAAAGACAGTTTGTTTGAGAAAATGCACAATGTGAATTTCAGTGGCCTTCATTGTGTTAAAATGGCAGCGAGCAAAATGGAATTTGCAGCATAATTATCGGGAACTTTTCTCTGATGCCTGGCTTGTGTGTCTGCCTCTGCAGTTGTTTGGGGCCTTGCTGAGAGGCTGCTGCGCGGACCTTTCCTACCTGAACCTGTCCAAGAATTGCTTCTCTAACAGGTTGGTGTACCCCACTGCATCTCACTCCAGTCCAATTCCCTTTTCCTCTGCCAAGAAAACATTTGAGTTTCCTTCTGACTCAGCGAAAAGGCTGCGTGTGTGTCAGAACAATGATGAAGATGAGTCAAATTAGAAGCTATAGCAACACAACTGCAATCAAGAAACTACTGAAACCAGGCAAAGACCCCACTGTCCCGGCTCAGAATCACGTTTTTGGAACGTGGGTGGGAACCACCTGAAGAATTCCCATTTAATCCTAGGAAGAATCACAGCTCGAGTCTTACCAAAAGAGATTTTGTAAAACTTAACTAAAAAATGCCCAAGTGGCAATTCAAATACATAAATTCGTGAATGCAGACATGCTAAGCATGTGCATTTTCTTCTTTTTTTACACCTCGTCATGGTTCTACTTCTTTTACTTCCAACGCAGTTGCCAAACCCAAACGACTATATCAGTTTATTTAGCATCTTCCCATTTAACGGTGCTTTATGTGGTCCTTGTCATGATTAAGGGCTGTTTAGGTTCCGGCACAATGTTTTGAGCTAAATAAGCTCTTAATGAGATTTTTATATTGCCTCCCTGTGTCTCAAATGCACATAAGGGTGCTTTTACTTTTACAATGTTTGGCTATTTTCTTGAATAGACAGACATTAGATTATTATTATTTTTTTATCTCAGTTAATGCCCTCTTGGGTATCTTTGTCATATTCTATTTCACCTCCCTTTATCATTGTCAAATTTCTGTTGTTCTTTTACAGTCATGTTTATTTGGAAAATATAAGGCTTGTGTTGAAAACATTCATCAAAACACTATTTTAGCCAATGTCTTTGTCACTTGAAGTTCCTTTAATTAGCTATCAGTTGGATATTCAGCATACAATCGCAACTAAGTAAATTATTAATTGATCCAAGATCAAAAAGCAATTACAGGCCCTCTGTAGAAAGTGTAGTCATGTGTCAAAACATAATGAACCAATAGGGCACATTTTTTTCTTGAACTGTTTAGGAGCCTGTGCCTTCTGAATTATCAATTTGTTAGACAACACTAAATGGCACCATACATTTTTTTAACAACAATGGTATATTGGAAATAATTGAAAACACAAGATCCTAGATACAAGCGACCAAAATGAGCTTCCCTTCGATAGGAGCCAGCTGAGTTGGCTCAGGCATCTGGTAAGTACGCCTCTCTGGTGAGATGTTCCGGCCATTTCCCACCGGCGAGAGGCCCCGGGGACGACCCAGGACACGCTGTAGGGACTATGTCTCTTGATTGGCCTGGGACTACCTTGGGAATCCCTCCCGGAGGAGCTGCATGAAGTGGCTGGGGAGAAGGAAGTCTGGGATTTCCGGCTGTATTAAACGCTAAATAGTGTTAAAAATGCATATGGTGGCTTAATTAGACAAGCGGCTTTTGTGACGGATTACCCACGATGCAGAGGGGATGCATCGGGGATGAACCTCACTGGCCTGACTGCACTGTGTTTGTACATGTTAATGAGCCAGGGTAGTAATTTGTGGATTGTGAATGACATGCAGGACAAACGTATGTTGTATAGTATTAAAAGTTGAGCTGTTTTGGTTCATCGGTTCAATAAAATTTCTTTTTTTGTTTTCCTTACTTATAATGGCATTTCTGTCATACATCTGGTTAGGAAGTGTGTCATCCTATGCGGCCCCCAATTGCTCTGATGAAAAATCATGGCCTCCGCCATCATTTAAATTGCCCTTCCCTGCTCTGTACGGATTGAGTTGGCCTGTCTAAAACCTTTAGAGTTAATTTTGCTGCTGCCACTGTGTGTTACATCAATGAAGATGAAGATTAGTGTGCCCATCCCAGAAGAAGCCATGCCAGTCCAAGCCATGACATTGCCTAACTTTGACAGATTAGCTTGTGTGTTTGGGATCATGATCTTAAGACCTAAATTCTAGGAAAGATTAACCTTTACCAAAGTGGTTGACTTTGATAAAGGTTCCTATTTGTGCCTTTAGTAGGGCTGGGTATCTTTGTGAATCTGGCGATACAATACATACCTCAATACACAGGTCACGATACGATGTATACCTCGATATGATTCGATACAATTTTACACGACAATACAATAATACGCATTATGGCCTTACTGCTTAGTTTGTTGAACACATCCATTTTCCCCAACGAAGTAAAAATGTACATATATCTTCAGTTTATTGAAGAAAAAAAACATAAAATTTGCTTACAGATTGAAACGTCTTATAAACAATACATTGTGCAGCGGTGCAGTGTAACTAGGGTTGACAAAAATTCAGCAGTCATTCTCTCCTGTTACTGAGTCCATCCATAAAATATCTGACTCCAAATGCTACATCTTCTTTTCACATTTCAAAACAAACTTAACGCCATCTCAACAGAATGGAAAGCCCGTATCTCACTGAGCGACGCAGGCTTGCAAGGGTACGTGCACGTAGCGAGTGTTGCTTTTTCAGCTGGCTTCATTCAGTGTTGCAAAACATTGCAAAGCCACTTGCCACACTCTCTCAAACCCTCTTTATGCTCTCAGATCTTTTTTCTTGTCGCAGAGAAATTTTGAACATGTTCAAACTAATCTCTGGTTTTCACATCCAAGTACTATAAATGTATTCCCCACAAGCAAAATGCACATCGAAAACCGTCTGCCTTTAAGACAACCAATGCATTTTTTCTCAGGGTTGGCAAATCACATTCTATTAATGAATTATTTACTGTATATTTTTGTGTATGTCTACAAAATAATTTGCATGGCACTTTTGCCCGTTTGGAAGATGAAATCCTTAGTGTGCCCGTTTAGTAGCTTTCACAATTTTGTGCATGCAAACCCCTTTAGTAAATCAGACTCTTGGTGTCCACTTCACTACTTGTAGCTAGGGAGTAGAACCGGTTTTGCCCCACCATTTCCCCGTGCCCATTTCTTGTTCTTTTTTTTAAACAAAATAGACACATTTAAGTATTGTTTGGTGATGACAGCCTGTCCTCTGCTCGGTCACATTGCAGTTATTTTCTAAAGGAGTATTATTTCTGCCCCCTCATCTTTCGCCACTGAAGCAACCCTTAGCAGATATCAACACACTTACTTTTCTCACGACCAATCCTGCCTCCACTGGTATTACATGCCGGCTCAATGGCTTTGGTCAGACTGTCACAATATTCTGTTACAACAAAGACCCGCAAAGCTTGAAGTGTGCTGATAAGCGTCTGACTCATGAATAGGGAATAGGCCACCTCGTACCCTCTATCACCAATCATGCAAGCTGTGGCTGTGACACTTATGAGAAACAATAAACAGTGACACAGACTTGGTAATATTGTTGCTGACGCAGCTCGCTGGTCGGTGTGCCGTAAGGAAGGCGTTAATGCTGGATTCGCTTATGTGGTATCTGCAGAGGTTTCATGGGCTCAGTCCTAATTAACACAAATGGGTCAAAGATGAGCTGTTGTCTCACAGTGCAAGCTTATGTCAGCAGTAATGACGGGACTTTAATGTAGCAGACTGACCTTCCCACACTAAGCTGTTTAAACATTCTCTAATTACCATCATTTACTCCAATTAAAAAAAAAATTGCTTCTATTTCTCACTTTTTTCTTTTCTCACCTTTTCTGTTTTTTTAAATTTGTGAATTGTGTGAACCATGTTTGTTCAGGTAGCAGGAATAATACTCACAGTATTCTTTTGTAAGCCTATCAAGGTTGAAATATCTTCTTTTAAGATTTTAATTACACAGTTTCTCTACTGTGTGGCAAACTCGCTTCCCAGGGACATGAATAATAGAAGTTCTGAAAGTGCAATAGAAATAATTATTCCAAGCCAGAGTCGTGCTACCGGTTTTATACCCCCCGGCTTAACAATTTGGGCATACAAGCAAATAACCTTAGCAGCGGTTGAAAAGGATACAGAGCCATTCTTCCTGTTATGATGCAGATAAGCTCCTTAAATCTCAATAATGCAAGCGATAAAAGCCAATTTTGTCATATGCTCAAAAGCAAATATGTTTTGCTTTACTTATCAGGATGACTGTAGAACACAAAGTGTTTACAGTAATTTCATTAACAGGCCAGCAAAAGTATGTTGTAGTCCAAACCTTTGGCTGAATAATTGGTCTGAGTGATCAGGCTGACAGAAATCAATGTCATACTGACCTAAACCTTCCAGCGAGCACCTGTTCAGCTTCAGCGTTCACTCTAGCTCACACTTTATTTTGTCCTGTTGTTTCAGTGTCTGTCACTTTTCTCATCAAATGCCGTCTCAAACTTTCAGCATACCACATTCTCTTGTCTATTTCTCCCGTCTCCATCAGTCTCCTATCCATTCATCTTTCACTTTCTCAAATGCCTGATTGGGAAATGTCCTCATTGTTCTCATTCAGACATCCACTTGCTTTCTCCGCTTTAAGCATCCCATGTTTCGTTGTGCTTTCTTTCTAGGAAAGCGAGAGATTCTCTGCCAACTTTCCGGCAATTCTTCAGCTCGGCATTCAGCCTGACTCATGTAAGCCTGGCCTCCATGAAGGTTCCTCCTGATTGGCTCAGGTGAGGTGAAGGCAGTAATGCCATTAAAATAAAACATGTTGAAAATGTGAAAATCCAGTCTGCTAGGAGTATTAGTAGTAATACATCTAAGGCAGTGGCTTTCAACCTTTTTTTCTCTTATGTGCCCCTGGATACTTTTATCATACAATGGGTACGCATACGTGTTGATGATTCTCTAAAACGTAATGCAACTGATTGATAAATGGAAATTCTCCTTAACTCATTTGCTCCCAAAAACGGAAAAATACGTTCTATTTGAAATATTACCAGTGTCCCAAAAACATATTTATTCATTTCTTATGTTTTTTTATGTTAGAGTATACAGAATGCTTTGATGCAGCCTCTGAAGAGAACGGTTGAAGCAATAGTAGTTATCACAAAAACAGCTAGCAAATGGCAGCAGAGTATAAGAGATCAACCAGGGCCATGTTGAAAAAAGCTGTTTTTCCCACAGATTTGTGAATAATGATTAAACTTAGCTATATTCTAATGCTAATTGCTTCAAAATCGAAACGGATAGAAATATACTTTTTTCCTGATGAAAGAAGAGACTCTAATCTATCTTTTGTTTTTTATAGCAATAGAACACAATATTCTGTGGGCGTTGCAAAATCAGTCAAAATCCAGCTAAATAGCCAGGAGCGAAGGGGTTTGTTTCAGTGAAAATGGCTGGGAGTCAATGGGTTAATTTGGACTGAGGAGATGTGGTAAATAATAAGATAAGGAGACAATTTCTTCTTGCTCTATGTCAAAATAAATAATATATAACAAAAAAATGGACCTCATTTGGAGAAATGCCCTTTAAATAGGCATTTAATTTTTGATCATCAGAAACAAAACACTTGTCTCCCCAGGGAAACCAGCTGTAGTGCACACATGCCATTTTATTGACTGACTTAATAAATGAATGAGAATATTTACTTATCATCTTGAAAATAAATTATTAATTGGCTCTACGTACCCCCAGGGTTACGCATACACTGATTTAAGGTGTACATTTCAGTGAGATCTCACACATTTCCAGGAAACTGTTAAATATACTTTAACGTAAAAAAAATAATAATAATCAATTGCAAGTATGCCCAGATAACCTTGCAACTTGGCAAGTAAGTAAGAAGTAAGTGGTCAAATCATTCATAACTCAAAAGGTAACAACACAAATAGTTAAAACTATTATTCAAAATTAATTGCCAATAGACCAGAGGATACCTAAATCTAACCAAATAATGGAAATAACTTCTAGCAAAACCTTTAATTTCAACATATGGGAGAACATTGTTGGCAACCATTTAAATTAATGCAATCGCATCAGATTGACAAGGACTGAATAGCCTTCATTGTTTTAAATGCAGCATGATTATAAACAAAGCGTGTGTACTGTTTGTTCGGCTTTTTTTTTTAAGTCGTATGCCAGATGAACAGCACAAAATTCTCGTGCCCAATAATCACACACTTACATGCGTGCATACATGAACATTTTCTTTTGCATTTAATGCATGCTTGTGGCTCCGAAGGAACACTTGAGTTTAGGTGGCTTTCTCAATGCCACATTAGCAGATCAACAAGGTTCCCACTTTTTTTTTTTTGTCACTTGGCCACTGCAGTCTGTGATTATGTTCTACTTAATTTGCATGATGCACTGAGGTGCTTTGTTTAAAATTGATGCACTCAAAAATTATCTTTATTTTTCAGTTTACTGGCTTATTGTTTGTATCTTAAACTTTAAAATAGTTGAACCACAAGGGGTATAGTTTACGTTCACACTTTGGGTGAGTCTTTATACCGGTGGTTCGCAATAGCTTAAAAAAGATAGGGTACTTAATGTGAAATTAATGGACTGGCGTTTAAATTAAGAACACAGATGGAAGCCCCTGTGTTAGTTGCCAGCATCACAAAATGTGTTGCAAGATAAGTTCTGTGAAAACTGACTTTCCCTACAGACACAGACTTCAATATTACGCTTGCTCTGTTTAGGTGTTCAGCCTGCTGTTATCACACAAGATAAATAAGGAAGCCCACACAGCATCAAGAGCTGAGTAAACACACCAAAGCGCCAAAAAACTGAGATAATTCTGTGTGGGATGCATTGCAGCCAAAATGGGAACAGTGGGCTTCCTATTTAAAACTTCCTATAGGCATATACAAGTATTATATACTGCACTGTAAACTGCCCCTATAGCTTTGATGGTTTTGCATTATGAACATGTGTGTTTTTGTGCTTGTGAGCATCAGGTGGACACACATGAATAAACACTGTCCATTCAAAAATTTTACCACCTGGATTTAACAAAGCAAGTAGCTAAAAGTTTTGGTGTATAAAATCCACGTTTTTTAAGTGTGCATACGTTTATACAGAAACAATGATGCTAAATGCATCCTATGGTCACTGGCTTGTATTGAATGTTTCTGAGTTTCATACTGAGGTAGTAAGCTATGTTTTATTTGTAAGTTTGTTTTCCCAAGTTTGCCCAAAATGTGTTAGTTGTACATCGAATGGTGCGGAACAATAGGGAGCTGAACTACATTGTTAAATGGATAAAAAGGCAAAATCTTCACTTGCTGTATCAGTCTGATTCTGCAATGTCTATGTTTCCCTCTAGAGCGCTTTTCCTTGGTCTGTCTAATAACCCCCATATCACCGATTTGCAGTTGGACATCAGCGCCTGTGAGGTAAGCGCTCTGTCTGTCTCTGCTACAAAGGCAAGATTTATTCATGTTCTAGTCGAATGATGCCCGTGTCCATCCCCTCATGGTCCGCCTCTTTCTGTCTTTCTCTGACAGTTAAGGTCTGCAGGTGCTGGGGTTATTCAGGAGCTCTTTCCACGAGTTTCGTGTGTAGTGACTTTAGATATCTCCGATAATGGTAAGACATTTTTCAATGTGAGGCAGGGCAAGGTGGCGGCAAACACATACAGCTTTTGTTTAATTAATGTAAATAAAATATTTCACTTTATTAATTGGACAACTTAACTAAACTAGACAAATTGTAATTTCTGGAGAAATCGCGTGTGAATGCTGAAAGCTAAATGCTAATAAAAGCTAAATGCTAATATTTGAATTCATATGAAATGCTTACGAAGGACATTGAAAGACAAACTGTGTGAAAATTACAACAACAAAAAATGTGTTACAAAAGGGAATTTAACCCTGTCTTTCCTCATGCCAGTCATGTGCTTTAACCACTGAAACATTGTGGATATGGAAGCATCTGTAACGGTGTATGTAATTGGATTGAATAATTGAGTGTAATAAAAAGCTGAAAATATGGATTAATATAGTAAAAACCTTAATGTCAAATGACATTTAATGTAATGGATGTTAAATTATTGGAAAATTACTATTTCTGAAATTGAAATGGAAAAAAAATGTGTTCCAACTTCCAACCAGGATTTGAACCCACGCGCTGGCATGCCTCAGCAATGCCAGGCATGTGTGTTACCTGTAAGCTAACTATGTTGTTAAAAAACATGGCTACTTGCGTGTATTATATTGAGAATTGTCATCTAATGCTGAGAGCTACCAAAGCTGTAAGGGGACGCATGCATTCAATAATTTCAGTAAAACTATAATGCATTTCCTGATATCATAGTCAGTTCATATACATGTATATCACTTAGCATAATGGCTATGGATACATTTGCAATGCACAGTCGGAGGTGAGATTCAAACCCACGACCTCCTAGACAATGCACTTTACCAACAGCTCCACCAAGCAGTATCAGACAGCTGGTAATGATGATAAGTTATATGTATGGAAGTGGGCGTAGAAAGTGACTGAAAAAGTTGATATTTAACGTTAAATTTGTGCGAAAACTGTAAGTAATGTAAATTCAGGTGATATATTCCCAAGATGGCCTGAACTTTTGAAACGAGTTGAAATTTGAGCGGTTTAAATCGGATGTATTATGTGGGAGTTTTTGCACATGAAAAAAGTCAGCGGAATAAAATGCTATAAGTATAAAAATAAAGGTAAGAAACGAGTTTTCAATGATAATTTGAGATGCACCTGTTTAAGTTCAGTAAGAAGTATGATGTTCTCTCCCAAACAGACTGATTAAAAGAAGAAAAAAAAGTATTTTAACAACCCAAACACCTTTGCAGGCTTGGATTCTGATTTAGGTGCTGTCATCCCAGCATTCTCAAGACATCCCTCCCTCAAACACCTGATGCTGGGGAAGAACTTCAACATCAAGGGCAGGTACGGAGCTCGTCAGAGACGAGCAGGGCAGATGGTGAGGATGATAGCGATGATGAATGTTTTCCTCGTCTTTTTTTTTTTCTACCTCCTCAGGGTGCTGGATGAAATACTGCAGAAACTGGTTCATTTGGTGCAAGAGGAAGAGTGTGTGAGTTGGATTATGTAACATCCCACACACATGCATGCAGGCAAATCTGCAGTGGCGTCACTGACAAAATGCACATCCACGCTCATGTGTACTAATTCAGAAACTCAAATATTTAACCACGTGTTCAAATGACCACAAGGATGAACTTGTCACAGTTTATACAGTTGTGTCCACATGTGTATGATGCGAAACACAAACACCCTGCCACGTGTATACAAGATGCAACCCTGCATGACAGCTGTGTTGTCT